>NC_138575.1:62467160-62635794 GCF_964289735.1 Phaethon aethereus | reverse complement strand
TGGCCAGGTGAGGTGCTTCTGCTGCTCCAAGCCTAAGGTTGCACTGGTGGTACACCCAGGGCAGAGATGAAAGCACAAGTGGCAGGTCCCCCTTCCAGCTGGCCTGGGCCATCAGACAGACAAGGAACAACAGACAAGTCCTGTGCTAATGCTACTTCAGAAATCCAGGCTACTGGCACCGTAAAAGTGGTCTACAGCTGTAAATATTTCCCTTCAGTGTAAGTCAATGCTGTCACAGAATGAAACCTGCCTAAAAGTCTTTTTGATTCTTATAGTACCACGAACTGAAGTTATAAGGAGGCAATCAAAACTACATCCACTTCATAAAAGGAGAGTTATTTCTTACGAACCTTAAATGCTCTTTATTGTTTTCAAGAACATATATACCATCAGAAGTTCCAGTAAGATAAGGTTTCAAAAAATTGTTGGGATTAAGTCTTTCAAAGCTATACATACAGAAAAAAAAAAAGTGATGGATTAGAATTGCTTTGTACACCTGGCAATAAAGGAATTAAATATTTTAATCTTTGATCTTACAAGAATAATGGAGGTTGCAGTGAATTTGCCATATGTAATGACACCGAGCTGACAGAAAGGACCTGCACCTGCAAGCATAACTACATTGGGGATGGATTTAAGTGCAGAGGCAATATCTTCCAGGTAAAGTGCTGCACAAGTTTGCTGTCCCTTATTTTTCTTCAGATAGTTACTTCATACAGTGGTTGTCTTTTGAAACGTACCAATATTTTTCTTGGACAAATTGGTAAATCTACCCCAGAATTTGAAATAAATCCAGTCCAAAAAAACCAGAAATGGTAACAGGATGCTGCAAGATGAGGTTATCTGGGAGAAAAAAAAAAAAAAAAAAACAACACACACCAAAAAAAACACCCACTAACTGATGGACAGTCGTTGTGACTAGGGAGTTAATACTGCTATTTTTAGGTTTCAAAGAAGCCTGTTCTTTGATAGACTAAAGTAAGAGCAGAACAGGAGCAATGCAGATGGGCAGCTTTTATTCCAGACCAGGAGTTCCCTTTCTTGACCGAGTGCTGCATTTGTTTGCACTCCACAGATGTTGCCGCACGTTTGCAGCACTGTTACAAAGTCTTGTTCTTGATTGCAGGAACTTCTCAGGGACTCCAACACATCTAGGTTTTATTTCCACTTAGAGGTAAGAAAAGGTTGAATGGGCTTTTTTCGAGGCTTCCCCCCCCTTTATTTTTCCTCAAGGGTGTAGGGGAGTGGGGAGCAGGCAAGAATCCTGTGTGTACCAACATCCTTCAACTTAACTGGGACTGGATTTGGATCACCAGTCGCTAATACCGGAGACGCTCCAAGTTAAACTATTCATTGCCGTTAAAACCTCTAGAGAATTAAGGATCAAGACCAAGATCCCAGAGAAACATAGGGTCTCCAGACCAGGCATAAAACCAAAGCTTTCACCCAGTCACAGTCCGAGATCTTCCAGCACATCTCTCATGAAGTCTGATGTGAGCAAACACTGTTCTTCTGCTAACCCTGCTACATTTCCTAACTGCGATGCTCTTTTCAGTTGCCCCTCTGAAACACCGCAGGATGCTGCTGTGTGTTGCTAGACGGCCAGCGTGCACCGCCAGTTCTCACTGCTTTTTGGAGACTGGCAGTAGTAATTCTCCATTTATGTCGAGCCTCAAGGTACCACAAATCTGTATACTGGCCTGCTAGTCTAAAGACTCATATTCTAGCTTCAATTTTGTTACCATGGTAGACAGATGGCTTCCTCTCACTTTAGCAGAGCTCTCTTATTTTAGTTTGTCATTGGTCATTGGAAAGCACCTGCAACACCCCAGGTCCACTTGTACCTCTGACAGCAATTAATCTACTCCTAGGTACAAGCAACCACGTATCAGCTAAACGCATGTACGAACACACACATATATTCATTCTTGCCTTTCTCAAAATGAAAGGGCTTATTCATTCTCCCTCACCCAGGAGGGAAATAGCCCTTCTCCACCCTCCCTACGCTAAGTGTTAGTCGAGAGCTTTCCCTCTTCTTCCTGCTCTTCATTATTGTAGAGGACACGAATACTTGGCTATGAGCAGAAAGTGCAGAGAGAAAAATCTATTTTAGACCTGTGGGCAGAGGTGACAGATGGGGCTGGGAAGGAAAGCCCACACCATACAAGAGAGTTTCTCTCACCCTTGTGTTGCAGGGAAGAATCCAACGTGCACCAGCAGCAGGGCTGCGGGCACCACTTCCCACTCAGCAGGGCCGTCCCCATCGCTGCATGACATCATGTGCATTAACAACTCATTGCTGCTTTGTCCTCTTAAATTTGGCAGGCCTTGTCTATCAGAGATGTTGCAGGCCCTGGCCCTTTCACCCTGTTTGTACCTCGCACAGACGTACTAAACAGCGACCCACGAGTAAGTAAGAAGGCCAGAAGCTTTTGGTGAGCTGGCCATGAGTTTTTGGATTCAGATACCCTGCTCAACTGCTTCTCAACTCCCTCACTTTCTGCTGCAGGTCAAGGACTGGATTGCCAAAGGAGTGATGGCTCAAGTCCTCCGGTACCACATGGTGGGTTGTGCCGGTCTGTTGTACAATGACCTGACAAGAATCACCAACATCACCTCTCTCCACGGGGACCCGATACACGTTAGCTACTCTCAGGTAACAGAGCAGTAAGAGGCAGGGGACAGAATAATAAATCAGTCTGCTCTCATTCAGCTTTTTTTAAAAAAATTGAATGCTTCACTTTCCTCCTCTGATGCACAAAAATAAATAAATAGCATGAAAAGAAGATTGCCCATTCAGCTGAAGCGTTCAGCACTTATCTGCTATGCAACGAGAGGAGTTGTACAACCCTTGCTTTGACACAACTTATTTTATCCTCAGATTCTGGCTTTATAAGCATGATGAGAGTTCGAAAAAGCAAAGGGAATGTTATTAAAACTGAAGCTACTGTTTGCTGCAAAGAAAGGGTGGTCTGGGCTCACTGTACCAAAGAAATTTGGCATCAGCCTCACACTCCCACAAGGTTCCACAGAAAACATGTTTTTGTTCCCTTTCCAGAACTTGCTGGTTTTGAACAACAAAGCTGAAATTACACTCAGCGATGCTGTAGGCACAAATGGTGTGATCCATATCATAAACCAAATTCTGGTCCCATCACATATGCAGGATTTCCCCCTTAAGAAGGTATGTGCAGGTCATTGCCATTCTCAACATAGGGGCTTCTCCACAGTTACTGTTAGATATATAAATCATGTAAGTTAAAAAAAAAAAAAACCAGTGATGCTAAAAAGACCTTATGCAAACATCGTTTGACACTGCTGAATAAGTTAAATGTTATATTTAAATTTCTTCCAGGAATTACAGTTATACTAAGAACAGTATAAGAGGACTTCTGCACAGGGCTTTTACAGTGGCATTGATTTCATAACAAAGAGTGACTTACAGGGGAAAGCAAGCTAATATCTGCGTTTGACACACTTATATAATGCATTTTTTAGAAAAGTTACTGAAATTTCTTTCTTTGTAGGAAAGCCTTAAAATGGTTGCAGCCAAACATGGATACATCCTGTTCAGCAGTTTGCTAGAGGTAAGGACGCAAGAGACAGCAGCCATTGGGCAAAGGTTTTAAGCACTTGTTTTAAAGGCAAAAGTACAGACATGGCACATGGCATTACTGGCAGGATGGTGTTCACTGGAGCCAAAGGGCTCACAACACAGCACACAACAATGCTGGTCACCATGTGGTCCCTCTCCCACAGAGCAGGGGATGTCAGGCAGACCCATAGCCACCTTTTCCCTCCCCACTCAGCTCTGTCCTACCATATCTCAAATTGCATGACCAAGGTTGGACCCAAGTATGACTTTCTGAGCCCAAAGTTGGGCTGTCAGGCTGGTTTTCACTAGGCAGCCCTGGGTAGTGAAGCACTTCTGAGAATTCGGTCATGTAACTCAACTGGGGCAGCTCAGCTCAGGCATCTGGTTTTTAAAGTCAGGGTGCTTGAAGGCTGGTGACCAGGCAGCCCCCAGACCACTGCATCCCAGTTATACTAGACATTCACTCCATATGGTCAATGTCATTTTAGATGGAGCACTAATCCTCTGCCCCAATTTTTGGTATGTTGCAGAAAAACAACCTGCTTGGGCTGATCAATGATCCTATTCACAAACCCGTCACACTCTTCTGGCCCACAGACACAGCTATCCGTGGGCTGCCGCAGGAGCAGCAGGACTTCCTCTTCAAGAAGTCCAACACTGACAAACTGGTGCAGTACCTCAAATTCCACATTGTCCGTGACGCTGCGGTAAGCCCTTGCTTTTTAGGAGCATTGTCAAGGCCAAAAACGTGCAAAACCAGACATGTGCATTTCCCCTGTTTCCTTCCCAGGTGTTGGCCTACCAGCTCCCACGCTCCACCTCATTGAAGACCCTTCAGGGCTCCAACCTCAGCGTTAGCTGTGGGGATAACAGGGAGATCGTAAGTGTTCATTCTGCCAGCACACTTACCCCTTGCCCCTGCTGCAGGATCCATTCATGCAGACCCCACTGTGCCTGTGCGTAGCCCCCAGAAAGGATCAGTCGCACCAAAACTCAATTGGTCTTTGCCAGTCCATGCCAACAGCCACAAAAGCAGGGCAGGCACCCCAACAGATTCATCAAACTAGACGGTTTGCAAGACTCTTTGGAGCTGTCATTTTCTCTGTTGTATGATGCTGTTTGTTCAAAACAGTTCTCAGCTACCTCAAAACTGAAGTACCAGCACATTTTAACTTCTCCTACAATGAAATATACAATGGAAAACTATTTAGGTGAACGTGGCTTTGGCAGAAACCTCACAGAATCACAGAACCGTGAAGGTTGGAAAAGACCTTTAAGATTATCAAGTCCAACCATCAACCCAACACCACCATGCCCACTAAAACCTGTCCTCAGAAATGCAACATCTGCATGCAAACTCTGGTTCGTAAGCACTTACAAGCTAAGACTGCAGGCATGCATGCAGCCTGTTAAGCCAGAAGAGCACTTTTTTCTTTGCAAATGTATCAGATAGTACCTGGCAAGCACCTGCCTCTGAAAACGTGACTAAGCCTAAACGTGCATAAGGTAAACCTGTGTACATAGGGCTGGCATACTGTCCCCGCAGGAAAGGCTAAAGATCTGCCCATCTGCGATGTTACAGCATTCAGCTATAGGTCCCCAGGGCGAGGTTTATCCCCAGCACCCATGCGGGACCTGGATTCAGCCTGGCCCCAAGTAAGACTGGCTCATGACTTGTCACCCCCACCCTGTCTCCCCATCCC
Source organism: Phaethon aethereus (assembly GCF_964289735.1). Taxonomy (NCBI): domain Eukaryota; kingdom Metazoa; phylum Chordata; class Aves; order Phaethontiformes; family Phaethontidae; genus Phaethon; species Phaethon aethereus. Next base: position 62,630,496 of record NC_138575.1, on the reverse strand, counting down.
CTTTCTCAGGGTGCCCTTTTCCTGAACGACAGACAGTGCAAGATAGTGCAGCGGCAGCTGGAGTTCGACGGGGGCATCGCCTACGGCATCGACTGCCTGCTGACGGACCCCAGCCTGGGGGGACGCTGCGACAGCTTCTTCACCATGGATTTCATGGTCAGCCCCCTTTTTTGGTCCCCCACCCTGGCAAAGGCATAGCCCAAGGGCCAGACCCTGTCCTCACAGAGACCAGGGCAACCCTCATGGCAGCTTTGGCACTACCGAGATTAAGTCCTACCACTTCGGGCTGGCTTTGTCTGCCACGCTGGTTAGAGGTAAGGTTAGAAAGTGCAGCACAATGCCTGAAAGATACACAACAAAAATCCTGCATCCACACTACGCACACAGGACAAGTGGTTTCAGTTAGGACGAGCTTAGTGAGCCCTGCCCTGTTTTCAATCAGAACAGCACCTTAGAAATGTAAGCATAAATTTGAGGAAGGACAGATCTTCCTGTCATCCTTTTAAATTAACACAGATTAATACTATGAATTTAGTCTTAGCAATTGCATCTACAAAATTCCCAATTACAAAGGAACAGCGGTGCTGTCCCAACTGCGCAGGGTGTTAAGGACACAAGATAAAAAACTGCCTAGTCTGTTAGCCAGGTTCTAGATCTCTCACATTTCTTGCTTTCACAGAAATATCCTGAACAGGCACTGTTAGCGTGGAGGAAGTTTTCTCCATGAATTTTGAACAAACAGGAAGTTTTGAAACCCACTTTGAAATGGTTTCAAGACCAAATTTTCTTCAGTTTAATTTGAATGTATGAAAAAATTACCTAGAAAAAAATCATGTAGTCAGTCTTCAAAAAAGCTTATTGACATTTACATGTCAGTTGTAAAAACAACACTTTCTGTGTATCCCATCTGCTCAAGTTACCTTTTGTTTCATGATTTTGTTAAATAAAATAGATACAAATTTCCCCTATCTAGTCAGCGCTTCCTGAGAAGTAACCGTTTACCTCTACTCCAAATTAGAGACCCAGATCTCATGCAGCCCACATCAATGTTTGTTTGAAGAATATACGCCATTTTTCCCTGCTTGTCTAAATCCAGAGCAAGGTTTCTTCTTCAAGAACTTATATTCTGTATCAAAACCAATTCCTTGCACTTCATGGCATTAAATTAATACAACTATTTTGTTGTCATTTTCCTCTCTTCTTTCTCCAGAGTTCTTATAATCCGTTTCTAGCATAATAAGCCTACACTCTTCTCTGCTCATATTTGCTGCTCTCATAAAACAGGCTTTTTGTCTATTTCAAATAGCTTTTTGTTGCCATTATTTTAATATACTTTTTTTCTTTTCCATTTTGTACAACAGGGGCATTGTGTTAGCTGTTTCAGTAATTCTAAATGCCCTCCAGGGACAAAACCAAAGGTAATACATTGCATTTAAGCAGCCTAACCTGCTCTTCTCTGTACTTCACCGAAGCAAACTACAATAAATCGCTTTGAAAAAAAAAAATTAGAAAGAGAACGCTCAAGAGTGAGGCCACACTGTTAAGCGACGCCATAAAGCTTCCAGGACAAAGCCGTCCCTGGGCAAACAGCCAGGCCCTGGCACTGGGGGACGCTTGTCGGTCTCATGCAGCATCCACGGCAGTGAGCGCTTCAGCTGAGGTCGGAGCAGCCCCTCCATCCTCATTAATGGTGCTTAGCAAGCCGGGACTCAGAGAAGGTGGGGGCCTCACACCTGCACTCTTCACACATCATATTTTGATACAATGTACACCAGAAACTGTGATTTAAAGAGGGGGGAAGAAAAAAAAAAACAAACCCCACACCTCCACATAGCACTCATCTTCCTGTGTTTCCCCCCGCTTCTCTGCGCTTGCACGTGCGATGCCCAGGAAGGGATCGACCGGTGCACCTACGCGTCCTACGGGCTGCAGAGGGACGGCTGCCGTAGGAACTGCTCCGTGGTTGTCCACACGCCCAAGTGCTGCAAGGGCTACTTCGGGCCAGACTGCCAAGGTAGGACCCCCTCCCCGCGGCCGGCCCATGGCCTCCCCACATGGGCTGAACCGAGAGTGCTGGGACGGGGGCATGAGGAGAGGCCATCTGCAAGATGGGGGAACTCTGTTGCAAGAGCTGAAGTACACAGAAACTATTATTGATTTTCCACTCCAAATAATTTCTTTTTCCCCGTTTACAGCAAGTTGTAAACTCCATGCTAGTAGCAAACTAAGTTAATGCTATAGAGAGTAAAAGACTGCTCCTCTGTAACCAAACCTAGCGAGTCTTAATCAGTCAGCAGCTGAAAGTCCTTTCAATGCAAAAGCAGACATCGGGTTCCTGGCAGTGATACCAGGACATGGGGCATGGTTCCTCAGCCACCTGTACGCATGCACACCACTGGTGCAAGCTCAGAAATTGTAGCTTTAACCAGGCATGGGACAGTTTGGGCAGCATTACCCCCGGCTGGCCGTTCGCAGGCGCTAACGAACGGCACGCGCCTTCACCCGCCGGGCCCCACCGGGAGCGGTGTGGAGGCTCTCGCCGGGGCACATAGGTCAGGATCCGGGGTGGGATCTCTGCTGGCCGACGGGTCCAGGGACACGTGGGCCTGCCTGCTTGCTCCGTCCGAATTTCGCAAACGGACGCCTGGGCGTCCTGAGCAATTCCGGCCAGCCCAGCCTGAGCTGCCCTTGGGGCTCACCCCGGCAGCACACAGGCACATGGCTGGGTTTGGGCAGGGGCTGGGCAGTGCCGCCCACGGGTGGGTCTGAACAAGCAAGCACCCAGGTAACAGCACCCAGGCCCAGGGCTGGAAGAGTCCGCAACACCTTTCCGGCAGGAGTAAAAGTGTCTCAAGGAATTTGGAGGACGAGGCTTGCAGGGGCAAGTGTCACAGCTGCTTTTACACGCCCCAACAGAGGTGCATTTACGGGCCTTTCCCTGTTCAAGGATTTTTACAGAACAATGAATAATGAACAGTGACAATGAATAAACACGCACTGCAGCTAAACAGCCTTTTTTTTTTTTTTTTTTTAAAACCTTTCAGCCTGTCCAGGAGGCCCAGAAACCCCATGCAATAGCCACGGCTCCTGCGATGACGGGTACACTGGGACAGGAGAGTGCCATTGCAGCGGCGGCTTCGACGGGACCGCGTGCGAGCTGTGCTTGCCAGGCAGATATGGCCCCAGCTGCAGGCGTACGCTTAAGTTTCCTTTCTGTGCTGTTGCCCATGTCACACCTAAACTATTTTGCCAGTGGCAGGTTAAGTAAACCAAGGAATGCTTCCTCCGTTCAACACCAACACAAGTGTCTTCTACACAGAGGGAAGGCACAAGGTCTCAAAAGCGGGGCGGGGGGGGAGAGGAGCAGAGACTGACTTAGCTTTCTCTGCAAGGCTCCTCCTGTTCTTATATGGTACATAAGGAACAGAGGCAGAGCCTCTGTCAACAAGTGTTTTCAACTACAGCACAGCCTTCTCCCCCATCCCCATAAATAGCAAGGCAGCATTTTAGCAATGTCGTTCCTCAAGACTGCGGGAGACCAAGGCCATGCGCTGCTTTTGCGGAAGTGTAGAAGAAGGACACCGAGATGAAGGCAGTGTGTGAAGAGGGGTGGCAGCCAAGAAACTGCTCACATAATCCATGTTGCTGTGGCTTTAAATGTAAACTAGGTGGAATCAGGATCAATATCGCCCTTTAAACTTAAATGTTTTCCCATCATAAAGCCCTCAGATGGGAAGCTACAACATTAACCCTTCCATCCTAACCACATACACCTGTAGTGCTCACGATGCACATATGGTGTGTTTATAAGCTAGATATCCCGGTGGTGGAGGCAAGACACCAGAGCTTGGATACCAATGCTCAAGAGTATGCTTACCTGCAGTTTATTAATTTTATAGCACAACACAGCATAAACTATGTGAGCTAGTAGTCTGACCCAGAATGTAGTATCTAACAGAAAAGATGTTTTATAGCCCCTTCTCTTTAATGATTATTTATGTCAGCCAAAAATTAGATAACCAGAGGGTGAAACTGCTTTTCAGCAGCACCAGATCTTCACAGAATCAGTTTCCCCAATCCCACATTATTTTCCTTTTTAAACAACAATATTTCAGGAAGAGGGATAGGCAAGAAAAGATGCTACTTCATTACATTATAAAACAGAGACCCACCAATAATTCCTTAAGAAGAACTCAGATTGCAAGGTATTGCAGGGCCCAAAGGTGGGGGGGGGGGGGAAATCACTTGCAGATTAAATCAGTCCCTCATGCTTCGGTTTGTGGGGCACAAGGGGTAACATCCAATTTATAAAAGGAACAAAAGGAATTCAGAAGCATATAGTCATAAAAATGTCTAAAACCTGAAAAAAAAAACCAACCACTGCTAATCCACCCATGTTTTACAGCAAAGATTACTAACCTCATATTTGATTTCCTTACTCAGCCCTTCTCCCAAGCAGCAACCAAACACTCTGTGCACCTTACTTCTCTCTGGCTAAAAGGCTTCCCCACAGCCAGCAGCTGCTGCACATTAGGACAGGATCAGGCTGGGTCTTCAGCTCAGCCATTAGCTCCTTCCCACCCAGTTCTTTGTGGGGTTTGCTACTCTACCACAATGCAGATCAACGCTCATTTTCATATTCAGAGGCACATTGAATGAATGCCAGTTATAAAATCATAGGATCACAGGATCATTCATTCAGGTTGGAAGGGACCTCAGGAGATCTCTAGCCCAACCCGCTGCTCAAAAACAGGGTCAGCTCTCAGATCAAACCAGGTTGCTCAGGTACTTGCAAACCTCCAAGGATAGAAATGGCCCAACCACTCTGGACAGTCTAGCCCAATGCTTGACTGGCCTTGTGGTGAAAAACCATGAGGTTAAATTTATCTAAATAATTGCTAAACAATATTGCATCTAAACTGGCAGTCTAGAAGATGTTTCTCTAGGGAAAGATTTCCACCTTTCCCAAAGGTAGCTCTGTAAGTGATCCCTCTGCCTTCCTTTTGCAGCCTGCGAATGCAAGACCAAAGGGCAGTGTGATGAAGGATATTCAGGAACGGGACGATGTTTCTGTGAAACAGGATGGACTGGCCGACTGTGTGAAACCAAGCTAGGTCTCTGCCTCCTCTCACCAGACTCCGTCGCATGGACCCACCTGCCATTCAACAGAGGGTTTGCGTAGAGAAGAGAGAGAAAGGGTTAATAATGTCAGAAGCCCTCACTGGAGGCTAAGGGACTCTGCTCTGGGCTCTGAACAGATGCCTTCACTTCCCTGTCTCCTCCTTTGTGCAATGAGAATATGAGGGGCTTTGGGCTACATGAGGGAAGATATCACCTGGGAGCTAAGCCATCAAAAAAAAAAAAAATTCTTACATGTTTTCCAGTTAGCAAGACTGATATGAAGGCTTTTCCTTCTGCATGAAACAAGGGCATTGCAGTATAAATAGCATCTTCATCCCAGCTGTTCTGCTTTCCCCACAGCTCTGCAGCCTGTGTGTTCCCTGGGCTGCTCCGCCAACGCCGTCTGCACGGAGAACAACACGTGCCAGTGCAAGCCGTTCTACAACGGGGATGGGCTCACATGCACAGGTGAGCTCCCCTCTGCGCAGCCTGCCACGAGCAAGCAGGTTGTCCCCTCTCGCACAGGCACTTGCACGCAGTTACCGTCCGGTATGAAATGTTGGCTATCAAACCTAAAAACTTCCACAGTGCAGCAAGTGAAACAAATTTAGGGTATATACAGATCAGGTTTTTTTCTGAAGCAAGTGGCTGGCTTCACCAGGCCCTATCAAGCAGGATTATGAGCAAGAAGTGCGCTTCAGGAGGGTTTTGGAGACAGCAGGGTTTTCAGCAGTGTTTCACGTACAGGATTTTCTTTGATGACCTTAGGCGAGGCAGTTCTCCAGTCACACCACTGCAGAAACACTCATTCTTTCTGAGTCAGGTGTCTCGTATCCTCCAAAGTCACCCTGGCCCGAGCAGAGTCCCCAAGAATGCAGCGCTCTCGGGCTGCTGAAAGGCAAAGCAGAATCTCTGGGGGGTGGTGCCATGTCTCTTAAATTGAGGCTATCCTGACAAGGGCTTCAGAGCCCTGAAGGATAGCCTTCGTGCAAGTTCAGGAATGCCTCGGGAAACTCAGACAGTTTTTTCCCCCAAACAAGAGTTCAAGTATTTTTAGTGCACCTTAAAAATCTGGAGGTGGTTTGTCTTCATGAAGAACATCCTCTTTAAAAGCAGACTTTACTCACCTGTTTTCTTTTCCCCTGTGCAGCTGCAGACCTTTGCCAACAAAACAACGGCGGGTGCCATAAGGCAGCCGAATGCACACAACTCGGGGTGAAAGTCTTCTGTAGCTGCCAGAAAGGATACAAAGGCGATGGCTTTACATGCCTTCCAATAAATCCTTGCGCCGATGGGTTCAACGGAGGCTGCCACGAGCATGCCATTTGCATTGTCATAGGACCTGTAAGTCAAATTATTTCAGTCACCGGCAGGGAAGTCTGAGGCATTTCTTCCTGCTGCCGGCAGAAGTCGTTTCTCTGGCTGGGTCACACATGCTCCATACCTCTCAAAGTCCCTGTTTTCCAAAACAACCTTTACATAGCTCCAGCCTGCTTTCCACATTAGTTTGGTATCCTTTCATCTGAGGGGCAAGAAACAGCTTGAAATCTGTCCTCTGGGGCAAGGGGTACTACAGCAGGTGGGATATTTTGCATGTGTAATTTTTCTGTCCCCTTCTTTGCTTTCCCTAACTGGATATCCCTATTTGCAATAGGAGCTTGTTGGACTGCAACTGAGTATGTTTTGGTAGCTAAATCTAGGGACAGTTGGGGGAAGAGTGTCCCTTCTTGGTTGGCCGAACTTAGCTTAAAAAGCTCTGTACCCACGTGATACAAATTCCTTGGCCCCCACAGTCAAAGTTATTGAGGAAAACATGTGCGGTGACTCGATCCAGCATTTGTCCTGGTGCTTTCGGGATCACCTGTCTATTCCATTTTGGTGGCTTGCCTGATGTGTCTTCTAGGAGCTATCTAGAAAAGCCTTGCCACTAATCCGTTCCAGCTGCCAATCATGGCAATCCCTGGATGTCACCAACTCCTCCTTGGTTTATAGTTCTCAATTTATTACTATCAGTGGGCTGCTGAATTCTGTTCATGCTTCCATGCCCAGTCATTTAAATATAATTTTGATAGGTTTGCCATCCACTTTGATTAATTACATGTCATATAATTCTCCAATGCATGTTATTCACTTCGTGGATGGCATTATGCTTTGGTATTAATTCAGTAAAACGCCCAAGTGCATGTGTAAATGTTTTGCTTAGAAGAATAAATGTCAGTGTCAGAGTTTGTGGTCTGTTGAATCACAGTTGTTAGTAACAACTTTCCTGTTTGTCCATTCCTGAATCTATCAAGTGAAATTTTTCCAACAGTTTAGAATGTTGCTTCAATTACCAACATTTATGTCAGCTAAGTACTTGGCTTGGCCTTTTCTATTCTCTCTCTGACCAGGACAAGCGCAAGTGCGAATGTAAAAATAACTACATCGGTGATGGGCTGAACTGCTCGGTGATGCAGCTTCCTCTCGACCGCTGCTTGCAAGACAATGGGCAGTGCCACCCCGACGCTGACTGTGCCGATCTCCACTTCCAAGGTGAGGATGGCACACCGTGCACACCACAGGACAGGGACATCCTCGTCCCTGCGCTGAAGCCAGTGGCCAGGATCATTGTCTCTGTAAGCTCATTCAGCCCTCTACCTATGTCTCCTTGAAACAATGAGAAGATTAAAGCTAGAATGTGTGCTTACATACTTTGCAATACCAGATTTACAAAGCAACAGATGAGGGCATTCCAGGTAGGAATGTTAACCCTAAGGGGTCAATCTGTCCTTACTCCATTTCACAAAATTCATGGGTATTTGTGCGGCACAAGTTGACTCTGCATGCAGACCTGGAAACCCCCTCAGGAAGAGCTGGTTCTTCTCTCTCTTTGCAGATACCACAATTGGGGTTTTCCACTTACGGTCCCCACAAGGGCAGTACAAAATGACTTATGAGAAGGCAAAGGAGGCCTGTGCCAATGAGTCGGCCACCATCGCTACGTATAACCAGCTGCTGTACGCACAGAAGGTGAGGTAGCCTCACTACGGGAGGAGATCCCCAGAGCAGACCAAAATGGGGAGGGATGAGCAAGGGGGCTGCTCTGTGCTAATAAGCTTCATTTTCCCTCCTTCCCTTCGCCCGTGCCCAAGGGTATGTTTGGCCGTGAGCAGATTTCAGGCTGTTTTATTGGTTTCATGACTACTCATACAGCACTGACACCAGCTGCCAAGTTCTTGTTTCCAGTGATACTGGGGTGAGATGGTAGAGTCAGACATACAGAGTATTTTCATGGGGGTTTTAATTACCAGCTCTTCTTAAATAAATGTACACTTCAGAATTATGCTTAGATTATTTTTTTTTTAATGTAAGGATCCAAGAATCTTTTCCGCAAACGCTGTTAAGTTAGCACATTCTTTTCCTTGAGTGTGTTACAGATGATGCATGGCTGACTCCAGTGAGGTGAGCATCGCACCTGGGGTTCGTAAAACTTGTTTTAGAAGAGTGAGTCAGACTGACCATGCCTTTCTGTCTCCTTCCCACCTGCGGAAGGAAGATGCTCACCGTTCAGAGACACCTTTAGCAAAATGTGAGGCTGGACCACAGCCAGCATGTAAACCTCCTTCTGCTGCCCGAGGAGATTCAGATTGCAGCCGAAGCTGCATGTGCCCTGTGCCCCAAAGTCTAAATTTTTTTCCCTCAGAGCAGCAAAGTCAGCAGTGGGGCTGGCTCCAGTGCTCCTGGAGACTTATTTTCTGTGTTGGGCTGGTTTGTCAGCCCTTCCCACGCTGAAAAAAGGTGGGCTGGCACACAACGGGATCGCACATCCCCCCCGGCTTTCACACCCACCTCTGATCCTTCCCGGCTTTGGAAGCTTTTCTGGGGAAAGCCTCCTTTGGTCTGCGTGGGGAGCCACTGGCTTCCCGAGGGGTTCCTGTCTCCACAGCCCTGTGACACTGAGCTCCGCACAGGCAGGCTGCAGGACGGACGGATGGACAGAGCCCCCTCAGACACGCAGAAAGAGGACTGGCGGGTCCGGTGCTGCCCGAGCGCCCGGACAGGAGGGCTGTGTCCGGGGGTGCTGTGTCCATTTTATCCACAGCACCCCAGCCCCACCACCCAGCTCTTCCCCCTGTGTTTTTTCCCTCATGGCTCTGCCGGCTGCAGGCCCGGTACCACCTGTGTGCTGCCGGCTGGCTGGACGGTGAAAGAGTGGGCTACCCGACCGCCTTTTCCTCCCCAAATTGCGGCGCCGGGTATGTTGGCATCGTGGACTATGGGAGAAGAGTCAACCTGAGTGAAACCTGGGACGTCTTCTGCTACAGGGAGAAAGGTAAGAGGGTCCTTTGCTGCTTCCCTCTGTGCCGAGGGGAGCCGCAGCCCGGACTTCAGTCCCTTCGGTCGGCAGCAGCCTGCTAGATAACACGGCAAGAGACTCTGCCTCTGCCTGAAAATAATACTCTTTTGCCTGCAAGTTGTTTTTAAGGGCTAGAGCAGCCTAAAGCCTCCTCGGAAAGGGCGTTTGCCCACGTGGCGCTCTGTGTTTGTACCTTCCAGAGGTGAGCTGCACCTGCAAGCCAGGCTACGTGGGGGACGGCTCCTCCTGCAGCGGGAACTTGCTGCAAGTGCTGACGTCCTTCCCAACGCTGACAAACTTCGTGTCGGTACGGCCCACGGCCGGCGCGCTGCTCGGTTGGGTGAGCGGGGCGAAGCAGGCTCTGCCCCTGGGTTGTATCCCGGTGTTTGCTTTACCAGCGGGTAACACCACCACGCCAGCAAAGCAAGGTGGAGCGGCCTAAATCTGCACCGTCAAAATGAGGGGGGAGGGGGAATCTTTTTAATGACTTTCTCCAAAGAGGTTTTGGGGTTTTGAAAACTCATTTGGAAATTAAATGCTTCTGCAGCTTTAGCTTAAAGAGCATTCTGTGCTCAACTGCTCCGGGCTTTCTAAGCATCACAAGGAGAGCAGTGTTTTTTTGTAATTTTATCAAATTGCTGCTGGGGAAAGGCAAAGCATTAAAAGGGTCGTTTTCTTGCCACTTCTCAGATAAGTGTAAGTAGCCTCAAAGACAACAAGGGCTCAGCTCCCTCCCAGCTTCCTACAAGTTTAAGATATACTTGATGAATCAGCAGCTAAAACTGTGTTTTAATACAAACTTCTTCCCTAATGTCTCTCCAGAGATGCTTCATGGCCAATAACAGAAAGCCTCTTTGTCTTTATTTATACGGTCTCGTCTTTTTGGCTCCCTGCACAGGAGCTTGCAATGGCTCTTCAGTAATGCCAGATTTTGTTTCTGCCTAGGACATCATGGCTTACTCCAACAGCTCTAGGAAGGGGAGAGAGTTCCTGCGGTACCTCATGGACCTGTCGGTGCACGCCACTCTCTTCGCTCCAAACGATAGCGGGTTAAGGGAAAATGAGGTCAGGGTTGGGGTTTTTTTGTTTTCTTTTCTCGTTTAATAACGCTTTTTAAACATTATGGGTTTCTGTATTCCGGTGAAATTTAAGTATAAAAAAAAGAAATCTTAGTATGACATGACTTCTGTGTAGCCCCACGTAGTTTAAACTGTGCTTCTGAAAGAGGCGAGTTCATCGTTTCCATTTCTCTTCCACATTAGGAGTGCAAGGTTATTGAGCGTTCGAGTCACTACAGAGAATTTTCCGTTAGGGATTTTAGTTACGCAGTTACAAAGGAGTCTGCCTGACATGAAGCCTCCTCTGGCTTATTAACATCAAGCACAGTTATTTGAAGAAAGCGGTGCACAGCTTTGGTATTTCCCACAAATACATTAAAGGCATCTGTTCCTAGCTTCACTTCTATGCTTACGCCTTTTTTCCTTCCTTTCCTTCAATCAAACATTGTCTCAAACAATTCACATGGGTTTATGCCCTGGCTTGCATCTTCAAGCTGTCTGGAGTGTCTCTGACACTCATTACTTCAGGTCATCATATGAAAAAGTAAAACCCTTTGTCCAGCCAGAATCAAGGTGCTGCCTGCTGCAGGCAACTGTCAGAGGCCAGCACCGACAGAAGATCCCACTGTTCACATCCAGATTTCCCCAATAGCCTCTACCCCATATTGCACTTGCTGCAGCATTAATAGCAAAGAGGGAAAAAGGTCACAGGAGCTCAGTCTAAGGGTAAATCCAGTGGATTTATGAGATCAGTTAACGTTTGTTGAATTTTGCTCTCATTTGCAGACTCTTTCGGGGCGAGACATCGAGTATCATTTATCTAACGCCAGCATAATGTTTTATGAAGACTTGACCAACGGAACCACTCTTTTAACTCGCCTGGGGGAAAAACTCCTCATTACAAACACCAGGGGCCAGGAACACCATGCCCCCTCCACTGAACAGGTACCTTTCTAATAAATTTCCCATTTTCACGATTTTTCCCCCCATTACGCTATACCCTGTAATCAGGTGACACACTGATCTGGAGAGCACTTCGGTAAGGTTGGAGTGGGCAGCAATGAAAATTCAAAATCCTTTGAAAACACAGCCAGCTTCTCATTTTTTATTAAGAAAACACTCGCTGCCCAAATGACCTCTGTGACAGCAGCCCCCAAAACTGTGGTTGGGACTCTGCTGTGGGAGATGCAGTAGAGCTGAATATGAAAATGAGAAACCCAGACGCCGGTGGGCTTGCAGTTAAAAAGTGCTCTAGAGGATGGCGCCGGACCCAAGGAAAGTTGAGTGCCCAACATGCCAACTGCCGTGGGGAATTTTCAGGGACCCCAACAAGAAGGAAATAGGCGCTGCAGGAAGAGGTGCACAAATGGCTCCTCTGTTGCCTTTGCTCCCTTCCTCCTTTGCCTTTCAGGAGAAACTCCTTTGGCATGAGAATTTTACGCACTTGATTTGTATGTTTAAAACCACCCTATACTGCAAACCAAGCAATCATGTTAATAAGTATATCCTCATGAGAGATCGAGTGCACCAGCACAAGGCTTACCCATATCACTCACTAGCATGCTAGGAGCTCTTTTGGATCGCTTTGATCTGATACTTGAGTTAGAAGAGATTCTCCTTAAAAAAAGTCTTCCTCTCTTCAACAGCCACCAAGGGGAGGCTCTGAGCCCATTAACACAAATCTTGCTCCTGCCCTTCAAAGCTGGTTGGAAATTTGTAGCTTTTCTTCTGGAGGACCTGAGCAAGCCCCCCTGTTGCCCTGGCTGCCGTAATGCACAGCGGGGTGCCAGGGTGGGAAGGAGAGGTGGAAGCTGCTTTCCACGTGTGCTCCAGGTAGCCAAGCACCCATCCCTCCAGCACACCAGGTCGAGGCCCACGAGCTTTCCCCAGGACCTTGGCAAGGCAGCACAGGAGTGAAGGAGAGGGAAGAGGACATGGTGTGACTCCCACACCGCTCTGCGGTGCCACCACAGCTCAGCGCCTTTCTCCCGGTGTGCAGAAAGCCGCTGTGTGCTCCAGCTGGTGCAGTGTGCGTACCACCTTGTGCCGGGGCAAGAGCGGGCAGCAGTGCTGGGTCCTGCGCAGAGGTGAAACCATTTTGCTAGGACGCAATTTAAAGCAGAGCTTGCAGTAGCACAGACTCCCATGCACCCGCCCTCCCATGCACCCGCCCACTAAAATGCGGGAAAGACTCGGGACGGGCTCGGAGCAGTCAAGGACTCCCTTTACCAGCAGAATGTAGAGAAGGGTTAGGGTGGCAATGACTGATTCCATCCCTCACCCTTTTCGCATCCTGATGAGCTGCCAAATGGGACCACCTTCCAGGCCACCAAATAACCTGCGGGCAGCAGCTCCCTGTCAGCGCCAACCCAGCTCCCCTGAGTCAGCAAACCCCACGCAAGCGGTGTCCTGAGCACAGAAAGCAGTTCTCACAGAGGCAGGCTGCAGGCTGCCTGGCACTCAGGAGTAGCAGCACTCCTAGGCAGAGCTTGGCAATTGCAAAAACATCACAAAAACCTTTATCAAAAAAAAAAAAAGGGGGGGGACAAAGAAATGTCTGAAGGCCATATGCAGGTAATGATGATGGCTACTTCATGTGCAGGAGAGCCATGGCCAGCCCCAGCCCATCCCAGGCTGATGCCCAGGGAGGCAGCAGCCCCCCTGTGATTTTTCTCCATGTGTCGGTAACTGAGGTGGGGAAATAATCTCAAGGTTTCAGTCCCCAAGCGAGGAGAGGAAGGAGGGTCACAGCTCAGGTCTCATTGCTCTTTCTCCTGGCAGAGCGAGATCAGGTATGTGGACCAAAGTGCTATTGTTGAGTGGGACATAATCGCTTCCAACGGGATAATCCACGTCATTTCAGAGCCTTTAAAGGCTCCGCCAGCACCTGTAAGTACATAGGGATTTTTTTTTTTTTTTGGGTGGTAGGAGGTGGCTGTGGCTTGTATCATCCCAAACTCATAGCTGACATTCATATATTGCCAGTTTCCCTCCCATATATGCAGTTTCAGTTATTTTGAAGGAAAATTAAAAGTTGAGAACAAAGTGCCAGTGAAGCTTGTTCAAAATGTTTCTGTCTGAACAAGTTCTTTGCACATTTATTTTATCTAAAATAAAAGCTCCGTTTTATAATAGAGTTCATTTTTGTAATGGAGGTTTTCTAAAGCTCCATTTCAGTTCTTCCAAAGAGACCTTTCAAGCTTCTAAGGAAAATTTTCGCTCTTGCTTTGCTTTCATTCCTATCCAAAACAACAAGGTGTTTTGAAAATATGTATTTGCCGCCTACATGAATCCCTGCAACGGTCCCAGTTATCCAGTTCTCTCCCCCATTAGAAAAAAACAAAGCAAACGGTGCATGGCAGAACAGCAGAATTCAGAAGGGGGTGCTATCCTTTCCACGGAGGCAAGTCGAGGTGGCAGCTGCACTGCTTCAAGTTGGAATCAAAATGGTAAAGGGCCCAGCAGCAGGGAGGCAGGAACAGGGTTCTGTTTATTTGCCACCAGAAAAGTTTACTGTGTTGGATGAAAGGGAGGAAAAACATTTTGTCCACCTGCAGTGCAACTGGGATGTTTCTCAAAAGTGATCCCTGCTGCCACTGGGAGCGGTGTGCAGTGAGCACCTGTTTTTCCAGTACAAAATGTTTTCCTTAAAGTAAGTGTTAGGTGCACAGTGTTAGTGCTCCCCAGCCCTGTTCCACCCAGGGTGCTCTGGGATGGCCCAACACAGGCTCAAGCTGACCTTGCAAGAAGACCCACCACTTATTTCATCTGAAGAACTTCCCTTCTGTCGGGGTAACTCACTCTGATCCTTCTCTCCGTGTGCCGGAGGGGCCTCACTCACGTTTACACCCCATCCATCCCAGCTCTGATTTCGGAAGCAGCTAACCAGCTGTTCCTCAGTGCACAAGATTAATCCTGTTGATACCCTGTTTCTCACCTTCATTCTGTCCTGAGCAACCCTTTCTCCTTTACAAACCAGTCTTCTTGTTCCTCGAAGCTCAGTGATGTGCCTGCACAATCTCAGTTCACAAAAATCCCTTGCAGCCTACAATCCTCAGAACTAGGAAATGACACACTTGAGTAAAAGCATAAATTACTGAAAATTATTCAAAATAACAGGCAATTTCTGACTGTCTACAGCAGCATGATATTACAGTCTTTATAAAACCTTTCACATGCTAGAGGGCAACTAAATGTCTTCCAATATCTCACTGTCCAGCTGCACCATGCAAATAACTTTGTTTTCTAAAAAAATTAATGGAGAGCATATTTTTGCCAGGGTAAGTTTAATAATTAGTTTTCTAGGCAGGAGGCCACGGAGCTAAGGCAGCACATGGAAAAGCAAGAGTAAGAGCATACAAAACACCTTCTACTCATTTCCAGACCCCTCCTCGCCTCCTGGCCTGCTAGCAAAGAGCACAGTGCTTTGGGGAGATGGCAGCCTGAGTGGCTGCATGCACTGGGAACCCTCAAACTTATCATTACCCCAAAATTGCTGGCCATCTTCATGATATCAGTCTATCAGGCCACAGAGCTGCAGAAGGCAAACCAAAGTCAGATTCTGGCGGCATTTCTCCCCTTTCGATTAAATCCAGATCACTTGTGAATTTCTCTCAGTCCTTCACCTACACATTTATTCAAATACTTAGAAAATATTATATTTGGGTGGGCACTTCACCTGCTTGACTGAAGAATGATTTCAGGTTAAAGGCACTGCATGCTTTGGGGCAGAATGACCTACAGAAGGCAGGCGTTGGGCCACTGGCGGAGCCCCGCCCTGCGCACCCACCGCACAGGCTGGCGGTCCCTCTAACCAGCGGGAAGATGGGCCTCGTCCTAGACGGGGTTTGGTTCGAGCCCTGGTAAGCGGGGCTCAGAGAGTGGTAGAGCTGCCGATAGCTGGCAATAATCAACACCCCTCCGGTGCACAAAGCAGTGGGGAAGAAGCTTGGACCTAAACACAGCCCTCAAGGGTTTGTAGCACAGGTTTCCAAAGCTGCTGAACAGAATTTGGTAGCCACTTCTCAGGTCAGTGAGGTTTCAGGCTCGTCAGAGCCTCTATTCCTACTTTGAAAAACCTGACCAGAAGAGATCGCTTCGGCATGCTCTGTAACTTCAAAAATCTAAACAAGGTGGAACTGTACTACAGCCAGTGTCCAGTACCCTGAAAAAAAACCTTATTGTAATTACTATCAAAAGGCCATGTTTAACTGTCCTTAGGGCACGCATACCAGGGAAGTCGAGCACAAACACAATTCAGGACTAGGGCGTATCTCAAATGGGCACTGCGTGTGCTCGGGTGCTGGACAGTGACCAGCGCCCGTCCGTAGCGCTCTCATCCTCTCTCTTGCTTCCAGGCTCCTCTCCATGCCAGTGCTGGGACAGGAATATTCTTTGGCATCTGCCTGGTTACTGGAATTGTGGCTTTTATCGGATACTCTTACCTCAGGTTTAGGAAGAGAAACACAGGTTTCCAGCACTTCAAGGTAGGTGACAGATGCGAAGTGGGGCGGGCAGCACTACCCCAGACCCACCACACCCCCCAAACTCGCAGCCTCCAATTTCCCCTTGCATTTTATTATGCTAGAAACATTCCCCATCGCTTCCCACATGAACCATTCAGACTAAGACATGGAGAAAGTGGGGAAGGCTCACAGGCTTGTCTTGACACGAGCTTACATTTGCCTAGTGCTCTCCCAGACCTCTCCCTCTGGGGTGCCTGATGGGCTCTGGCTCTCACAGACACTTCCAACCCCAAGGAGACTGGCCAAAAGCTTGATTGACTGCACAGCATTGGTGTAGAAGTCTTTGCCTCACCAGAAAGCTCACCCTTAGGGAAGCAGGTAATTGCAGACACTAAAAGGGTATCTGTCCTCTTCCCCCCTCCACCATGGCACTGCTAATAGTTTTGCTGCTCTGGAGGTTGAAATGTTTGATAGGAAAAAGGCCAGATTAAAAAGACAAACAAATTTAAATGATTGTCAGGATTGAAAAGTGCGAATTTTTATACTGATGCACTCTCACGCTTGCTTTCTCTTAACTAACTTTGCTAGCCTTGCGTAGTATCATGATGACGCTAAACCAGCCAGCAACAGCCAAGCTACTCAGAGACGAGGGATGACAAAAAAGTGTTACAAAATACACAAAAATCAATCCAAAAGAAAGTCTACCTAGAAGTAACCAAAAATCCCTTCCTATTCTAGACGCTGCATAATGTGAATCATCTTCTAGGAAAAAAAACCAAACAAACAAAAAACACAGGAGTTCTGAGCCAGGGAAAATGCTGTATTTTTATATAGTTGCAACGAGAGTGCTCAGGACCAACCAGCTACCTTTTATCCCAGGCAACGTGTCAGGGCAACACCACTTCTCCTATGCTTTGCTGAGGCTTTAAAATAACAAGGGAAAGGAAAGGAAGGTACCAATGTTAAGTGACTTGGGAGAATGCAACGACCCAGGACACAGTTCATGCCCAGAGACCCTGACTGAGATAAAGCCAGTTCAGTCACAACACTGCACCAGTCGGTAGTGAAGCTTAAGTGACCCACTTAACACACTGTTAGGAGGAAGATGGATTTTAAGCAGGTTTGTGTGATTTTACATAGTCAAAAAGTGACACTGATGGAACGTCGCTGGACAAGTCACAGCCTTCAAATATCACCAATCCCTCATACGAAAGTTCTTCTGCACTGACGCCACCAGAACCTACTTACGATCTTTTCTCGGTAAGTGTTCATTTTTATTTGAGATTGAGACACAATTAAAATAATGGTAAGAGGGAATGACTTTATGAAAGGAAAATGTCTAGTTGGAAAAAAAGAATAATTTGGGAAAACACCATTCAAGTTCCTGGCTTTCCTGTCTCACCACTGCTAGAAATAGGGTCTGTGGTCCACAGCTGTATCTCAAGTCTGTCTTCCAAAAGAACTGAATTAAATTGGACCTCAACTGCCACTGGATGCCAGTGATATGTCTATAGGAACTTAAAACACCTTCCAGTTTTGTCTTCCCTGCTCTTTGCTGCAAACACAGCTGAGTGCCATGCCAGCACTCTGCAAAGAATCTGAAATGCAACAGGAAGGGGGCTGAGAAACGAGGGAAGGAAAAATTGAGTAAAGCCAGAATATCTGAACAGCCGCAATGGTCCAATTTAGCAAGACCCTCATGTACATGGAGAGTCTAAAAACCAAAATACTTTTCCACATCCAGTAAAAAGACTTGTTTGGTGCAAACTCTGCTACCTGTGTGGACAAATTTGCCAAAAAGTGACTTTCATTCCTTAACTCAATGTTCAAGTCTGATTTTCTTTTTCTTCTATTTTATAGGATTTGGATGACCAGCAGCTTGTGATGAGTGGTCCTCATGATCAGAATTAAAGACTGAATTTGGCATTAGTCAATTATAAAACACATTTCTATTTACACTTACTGTAAAAAAACAGCACATATACCATTCAGGGAATAAAATCTCGTTACATATTAAAAACCAAAAGAGCACAGCTTTGAGAAGATGCAGTCTATAGGGTTCACGGAGTTACCAACCTCAGAAGCGGTGGCTGTATCTGAGCAATACCGACTATGAGTGCCAAATGCAAAACGGAGTCTCAGCTAACCCACCCACAAACAGACACTTCTCTGTGAAAAGCATGACTTTCACGAGCCTGCTATTAAACTGCTTTTCTTCTTCTGCAAAGACTTTAAAATGGCCTCAAACACACTGCTAACTTTGCAAATAGCCTACATTTGCTAGTACTCCGGCTCTACACTTTCATTTTGGCTCGGTTACAACTACAACCGGCAAGTGTGAAACAGAACATGTGTTAAACCTGTGTTTTTAAACTTAAGGGATTTTTTTGCTAGTATACTTTCTTGTAAGGATTTCAGCAGCAGGAAACGTAAGCACTGCATCTGCCCCACTCGCTTCCTCCAACTTTTCTGTCTTTCCTCAAACTTGACTGTGTTTTGTTTTGAAAAAACACTACAGAAACCATAAAATATTAAGAAAAGGAAGATTTTCTTGCTGGCAGCAGTAACGTTCCCCTAGGACACGCTTCCTGGTGTCTGCCACGTGTGAGGGGCAGGAGGGAAGGTGTCACTGCAAGAAAGCACGAGTTGCCTCTGAGAACACCCCCAGGATGCCTCCTATCAGAACAAGGTACTGCAGGCAAATCCAGGGTTGTTGATGCAGCAGTCGGTCACAACCGAGGGAATCTAATGTATAAATATGCCTGGATGAGACACAGGCTAAAGTAATTTCCCTAACTCCCTTGCTCCTCTAGACATGCCTGCTTGCTTTTACCTATAAGATATTAAAAAATTTAGAACACACACTTAAACACACACACAGAGTTTTGCAATTAATACAACTCACGTTCTTTCCTTCTCCCCAGTCACCCAAAATATTAAGGCTCATAGGGACCAGAGATAAAGTCCAAGCATTTATTTTTTGTAATAATTAAATATTTTTGTCACAAAAAAGTTCCACAGTTCATTAAACTCTTCTTTTAGTGACATACTAGTCTCTTCCATGTTTTTGATAGAACAGAATGAAAATTTCTTTTTGCTTTGGTGTTCAAAGTAACTATACTCCCAAAATTAATATGAGACGCTGCCCTTTAAACATGTTCAAAAATCTCTTTGAAGTCAGTAACATAACAAGGTTAAAATAAGTAATGCAGAGCGTGCCAGGGTGAAATCATTACAAAAATACAAGACATTTTTAAAAGTTAAGGAAGAGCATTCTAGCACTGAAAAATAAATAGTACACTTTAAAATTCTCACTTAAATTCATATCATATAGTTGGGTTGTTTTAAAGGAGCATAACACTCCCATGTATTTTTTTGTCATGCAATTTAATGTTGTTTATTTCAACAAGTCATGCAACATAAACAAGATTTTACTTCAGCTGGGTGTTGTAACATAGCTTTGTACAGAAGTTTGATTTGTAAGTTAACAGAAAGGAAGGGGGAGAGGAAGAAGTCATCTTGAAACAAAATGTGTATTCCGTGGGTAACATCATCCAACCCAATTAAACTGTTCCTGCTTAATACAGGAAAATCAGGCAAACAAGCTGACTCCTAGCGAGCTTTAAAAAAAGAAACATCACAGAGCTGTAACCAACAAAACGTTAACAAATTCAATAATGCGGAACTGAGTAACACAATATTCTTATTTGCTGGTAATAAGATGGAGAATGTACAGTGGTTTGGGGTTTTGGGTTTTTTTTTTAAACAGTGCATTGAAATCTCTGGAACATGAGAGGTGCTACACACGTGTAACACCAAGTTCAGTTCCAGCTGAGCATTGGGATAAAGGACTGAAGGCAAATCGGGGACATTTCCATCCCCACATTTCATTATCAAGTTATGTTAAATATTTCTTGCACAGCCCCACCAACAAGTGTCCCTCTGATAAAGCCAACATAACTTCCTGCAAAACATTATCTTCTTCTTCCAGCAAAACAGCAGGACTGTCAGATGATTTTACTCATTTCAAGTATATTCATCTGTTTAAATAGACACACACACACTTCAGGAGTGTTGCACGTCAAGTTTGAAACAGGAGCACAAGAAGACCATGAACATAAAACCTATAACCACCTCTGAGGACTTCAGACTGATTTCAGGCATACAGGAAAACTACTTATGAAATTGTGCAGGCTAGATTAGAATACATTCTTTGCAAACATGCTTTTAAAAATATGAAAGATACTGCATACGAAATTCGGTATAGGTACTTGCACATAATACAGGTTAAAAAAAAAACAAACAAGAAAACTTTTGGTCACCAAAAGTTTGTTTACCTGACAATCATGGTAGGAAGCAAATGATACCCCAAAACGAAGTGAAGAATATCAAATGCTATATATTTTGTTAATTATATGCTTTTAAAAACAGACCCCTTAATAACTAAAATTTGAAAATTATTAATCATATTATGCTTTCTAAAATGGCTGGGGTGGGAAGCACCAGTTAAAAAAAAGTTTCCTTTGGATGCAGAGAAAGGAAAGCATCCTTATCTAAAAACAACTATATAGCAGTTCTATAAAGTGCCTGTTTGAGGAAATACATCAACAGACGTTTTCCTTGTGCAAAATAGACATTTTTCAGCTCAAATCTTTGGAACATATATGCTACCCGGAGTCTGGGTTCATGCATTACCTGTAATTTCAATACTTCAGTATAACTTCTAATCTGCACTGCCAAACTTATTTTGATTGATGCAAACTGTCTACCACCCCCAGTTTAGCTTTGAGGGCTTGAGCTAAAAAAAAAAAAGCATCACCAGAAAACTCTGGGTCGTGTTTTCTCATTTCTTAACTTTTCTTTCAAATTCATTTGCCCATTGTGCGTGTTTACTTTTGACTGCAAAAGTCCATTACTGAAGGCTATATAAAATACATTCGCTCCTAGGGAACAGCAAAACCACATTGCACACCACTGTAAGACACTGTTAAAATTTTTAAAAGCAGCATTTAAGATCAATCTAAAGCCTGGCAGAGACTGGTCTCCACTTTGAAATGCAAAATGCAAGACCTCACGAAATGGCTTTATTATCGGAGAGTAGATATTTAAAGCGTTTTGAAACTCAGAAAGAAAGGTGCCTAAAAGGTAACAGAAAGGGAGCTGAAGCAGCCCAGGTTACTGCCACTTTCAGTTTTAGGCTCGGGTCCACCTTCAGCCAAGCACAGACGTTACCAGAACAGAAACTGCAGAGACAGGAGGTAAAGCCTGAGCCCGCGGTGGTCGTGGTCGCCGCGGCGCGGAGCCACGCCGGCGCTACGCAGCTCTTGGTGCAGTTACAGGTAAGGCTCCGGCTATGGCAGCAAGGAGGTTAAAACGTGTACATCATCCCTCTCAGTCTCACCGTAAACTGGCTACGAAGTGTCTATCACTGAACTGCCAATACTGGATTTAAGCTTTTCAGTGCCAAGATCCACCGTTACAGGCTCCAGCTGGAGTTCTGATCAGCGCCCGAACAGAGAGTATAGGTATTTCTTTGTAAACCACAAGGCTGCAGACCGAAGTTTCCAATCAACAAACAAACAAAAACAATCACCCCAGAACACCAACAGTCCTTCTCCTCAAGTTTGATCTCCCTCCCAGCCCACTACTATTTTGGCAGTCCATCATCTCTTCCATGTGTAAAGAGGAGTTTTCACATTTCCGAGCAGGAGTGGAGAAAATGGGTACAATGTTTATGAGAGCAAGTAGGAATTACACCTAAATCAAGATAACAGATTTTAAGTGACTTAAATAAAATACACGTACATTCAAAAAAAAAAAAAAAAAGGGATATATTTGCCCATTTTAGAGAGAAGCAGCCAAGTACTTATTTGATCTGAACTGTGTCTTGTAGGAAAGGTATTCTGAATGTACCAGTGCACAGCTGGTCCGACCAGCCAGGAAGTTCATGCTGCAAAGGAGTCCTCCTTGGATAAAACGTGTAATCAGGCTCATAGTTCAAGAGACAACTCAGTGATGCCATATAGATATCTGCAAATCTAGAGAGACGTCTTAGGAAATAAGTTGGATTCTCATCAGTTCTGAATAAGCTTCCAAACTGTGCGTTGAAGAAATTCCTGTTCATCTCCCTGTCCCCCCCCAAAAAAAAAAAAGAGAATGAAGTGAACATACCCACACACATCTCTTTACAGCTAGCACCCAGAACCTGAAGCAAGCAGTTCCTATAATCTGTTCTATGCATTATTCTCTTGCCATTGCACTTCAAACCACTTAAATGCACCACATAATAAATTTTTGCACCTCTTGCACATACGTAGCCCAGATCTAGAAATCACAGTAGTGAACAGAAGAGCTTCACACTTCTCCCACTAAAACCAGTGACAAGTTGCTTCTTACTTCAGAACCATGACATCTCAAGCTGTCCTTTCTAGACATTGTGAAAGAAGACTTTTGCCTTCATCTAAATCTTAACGCTTGTCCCAAAGATAAAAAACTTTCTAAAAAAATGCAAAGATTTGGCTTAATGTACACAAAAAGCTTAAACACATCTTAGAATTACCTTCTGTTATTAGTCATTGCCAAGTATCAGTCCCATTTTGTTTAATTCCACGCTTGTGGGGAAGGCTGCTGGTGGTACAGGTGCTGGCCTTGCCAACTATGCACTTCACACACCCCGCATTTAGGGATTGCTCCTTCATAATAGTAGATTTTTAGGAGTTTTAGCACTGTTATCTATCTCTGTGATGAGTCTACTGCTAAATCCAGTCTAGTGCAGAGCACAGTTTCTGCATATTCTAAGATGTGTTGTATGTAATCTGAAGAAACCATCTAAAAAAACCTGAAGAAGTGACCTAAGTCTTGATACAGAACACATTTTTAAATCGTGCAGAAGCTAAGCTGCGTGATCAGTAGCAATGGTGACAGCTGAACACAGAGGGACAGAAGAACTAAGATGAGAAGAAAAAGTATTTGATCTGATGTTACCTCTTCATGCAGAAAACTAACATCTGTTCCAAAGAAGGGGAACGGGGAAAAGGGGTTCATATGTGCAAAGGGTCAGAGGGGAGAAGAGCTGCACAGGTCAAATATTGCTTTATGTGGATAATTTTAGAAGGTCTGTAACTACCAGGGAATATAAATCAGGGATGGATAGAAATTCTGAAGAAACCTGTGGAAGATATCACATAGAACACTTGGCTACCATGAAGCATATTGCAAATTCTTCGTCTCCCGACGTCTTACCTCATCTCCTTTCTTTCCTTCTTCCATTCTTCTAAAATCATTTGTGAATCAGGATCACGGTGAACCTGGAATGTAAAGTATGGATGACAGGTAACTAAGGATGCCCTCATAAATGAGCCTTTCCATTAATAAACCCTTATCAGCTAACAGGACAAGAGCAATGCTTCAGAGACCGGTATACAGAAGTTACCCACAGGCATTTTAAACAACTGAAAACAGGAACCAATCCAGTCTGACATGTGGAGAAAGGGAACAAGAACAAGATTTTGGTAAAACTCTTATTAACTAGCCACACAGATAATTGCATTTCTTTCTCTCCAGTCAAACTGGTGAACTTTAATGAGACAAAGCACTTGCAACGTCAATGTCCAGAATTTAGAAACTTGGCTGGATCCCTTCTGCTATACAGAGACAATTACACACACACGGAACAAACCTGCATGTGTTCCAGTAATCCTGTCAAGGTTTGCAGCCAGGTCATGGTTTGAATGTATTTCTCTGTGTTCATGATTTTAATCTCTGATCGTAACTCTGGAATAATTGCACCAGTGCGCCAGCCATGCTTCAGGGTCAAATCCTATTTACCAAGAAGAATTACAAAATACAAGTATTAAGTCTTAGAAAGAACTACTTAAAAGAACCGAAGAATTTGACCATTGTTTATCCCAAAGGGGCACTAATTTAATTGCTTCTTAAGTATAAGCAGAAATATTTAACAGTGGGACTTAACTGTGCCAACAGGCAATAGAATTTCGTTTCAGGGTAAGCTTCAAAACCCACATTTTTAAAGAGAGAGATAAAGAACACATAAGCACTTGCAAATAAGCACTAATTCACTAGGTTTAAAACAAAGAGCAGGAAATTCCTCTTGTGGACGAGTCCTCTGCTGCTTTCAGAAGTATCTGGGGGAAACCACGTGTTGGGTTTGTGGTATTTACCCATACATTCAGCTGACAAAAGGGCCCTATCAGAGCCCCAGCTACTCAAGCTCCTCCTGACAAGCACAGGAGGAGGCAGCTGCCACCTGTGTTCTTTCCTCCATTGCGCCAAAGAACTGAGCTGCCCCGTCCTTCCTTCGGCCCTCAGCCTTCTGAAGCACAAAAATTTACTCTTCTTCTTCTTCAAAGCAGATTGGGGCAAAAATGTTAACATCTGCTGCTGCTGAAACATGCTACCACAGCTTGGCAGCAGAAAGTCATATCCAGGCATTCGTACGCAATCAATTACAAAAGAGACTTAAGTGGTAGTGACTTAAAGTAACAGCCAACAGTACATTTCTTTGTAAGGTAGTAAGAAAACACCTGGACAGTGGGCCTACAGACGAGAGCAAGTTCTCAGGAGGAAAGGAAGTTTACCATTAGTGACAGGAAGATTGCCTCCTGCATTCAAAACTGAAGTTCATTCAGCTCTTATTACACTTGGTAGTAAATGTCATCCAGATCAGCCACATCCTGTACATGTGGATCTCTGCTTACTCTCCATTACATCTGACACAATCAGTATCTGGATCAGGAATACAAACTCACACACTCCTGAGCGCAGCTGGTAAACAAGTTAAATGCTACAAGTCAGGTGGAAAACATGGTCGGCCTTTTACGGCACCAATTTTCTTCACTGCAAGAAAAGCAATATGGCTTAACTACCAACTCAAATTTTCTTGTATTTAGAAATCTCAAATGCAAGCGTGTTATGTTGAATAATTGGGGAGGAAGAGAAGAAAATTAACGAAAAGCGTCATCTTTTACCCTGTTTAGTGAAAGTAAACTACTTACTGCCAAGTCACTGTAAATGTGATCACCAAAGTAGAGAACCTTAGAGCCCCTCCAGCCAGTAAGCTTCAGAAATTCGTACAAGTTACCCTGCAGAAACAATGACACATACATCGTAGAGGCATGAAACTTGCGCCTTCACAGGCATGAAAAAAGGAATTTAGTACACCCCTAAAAACATGTTCGTATCAAGAATCTTGTCCTCAGTTTATGTATTATGAATCTCAAATTTTACAGGCAATTTCAGTAATACTATCACTTCAAGAGACAAGTAAACTGCAGTCATACAATACCAACAATGAATTTGTACCACCATCATTAAAACAACTCTTAAAAAAACATATCTACCTTTTAGAAGCCCTTATGATGTCTAAAGAAGCCTCGGATTCTAGGAAACAGATATTAATTTTGAACTGAAGGAGTTTATTGAAAGCATACCTGTTTGTAAATCTGACCTTTCTGCAGCTTGTGAATTTTGTCCCAAAGCAACACTCCCCTTTCATTCACCTTCCGAAATGGTCTAGAATTGAATTATATACAATTGTTACATTGCTGTAGAAATTATGTCACTTTTTAGGAGGAGATTACAATTTTAAAGATTAAAAATATTTGTCTTTCAAAAGAAAAACACACTCTCTAGCATCTGAACATTCTGTAATAGACAGAAAAAGCAAAGCTCCAAAGCTTCAGCTTTAGCCAGTGAAATGCAACGGATCATTCCAGTATACCCACAATGTTTATAATGGGCATTGAGAATAACTGTTGAGAACTAAGGCAGGGATCCCAGACAGAGGGGAAGAAACAGTGTGAATTGTCTGCCATTAAGGAGGAGAGAAGAGAACACAAAAGAAGTGAAGACGAGTAAAAATCTTGCCCAATACCTCATTTTGTATAACTGAGCAACTGAAGAAAAAGGAGGCACGGGACTGTGGACAAAACGTACAGCAAAATTCTTTTTAAAACTAAATGAAAAAAAGGGAAAAAAAAAAAATCCCACCTCCCTCTATCTCACTTTCAAATCATAAGTACACATAAGGGCATAGGTCTTTTTCAAGTGTAAAAGTAGCGCGTATGCATTACAGATGTGTTTATTTAATTGAACAACTAGTCCAAATACTCCAGTCTGTCAGCCAGTCTGCCCTTTAGATATCACGTGACTGAAAAAAACCCAGAAGCAATGAAAGACGTTTCCAAATCAGGGACTAATTCTGAAAAGCACCAAAATTTCTCAGGTTTATTAAGAAAGGAACACACTTCACCAACTTACAACTAAGATGTTAAAAACAGCTTCTGTGACCCTAACTCAGTCCAGTAGCCCTGAAACTACTGGAACCTTCTTAGGTAAGAAATGGTAAATATTTGGACTTCAGAGTTGGCCGTTGCTGCATTCTGTAACGACCTTAAACAGGATTTCATCAAATACAATTCCATCTTACATTGCATCCAAATTAAAATATTTCATAACACGCTCTATGGCCTTGTATGGAATAAGCTGCTTGAATCATTCTTTACTGATTAAATACCCACCTTCGCTTATCATTGAAAAAGTTCGGCTTATCAGCCTGTACAATAACCACATCAAAGAGGTCCCTCCAGTCCTTGCCGACTATGAACTTCATGCCTTTGTCCCTAAAAAGGACAGCGGGATATTAACAGTGAAGCGTAACAGAAGTGCAGTTATTTGTGCAATATAATGAATTTGAGAACCCCATCCTCCCCACCCTTTGAAAATGTATAGTTGAACAGTAAACAACTGTTCACTTACACAAAGCTGCTGGGACTGTTTGTGATGAGAAACATCTTCTTGCCATGATCAGCCAGCTTTGCTAGCACTGCACGAGTTTGTTCGGCGTAGCAGATGTATTTCTCTGTGAGGATTGGGGAAAACACAGTATTAACTGAAAAAGCTTTTCACAAGAATTTTCTCTGCATTCAACCAAACGTTCAGAACACGACGTTATACTTAAAGGCACCTCAGACAAGTGGAAATAACTCTTTCAAGCTTTAAATTTTCGACTTTGTAATCTTAAATAAGGAATCCAGAAAGATCACTATACCATCAGTGAAAAAAGCTTTGACAGATGATCTCATTAGTACTTACCAATATCTGCTTCAATTGCTCTGTACATTATTCCTTTGATGTGGACATCCCTGATTGAATCCTGTCAGGAAAGCAAGAGAGCACTAAACTGAAAAATCTTTTAAGCTACAAAAACCCTGCTCACTGCATAGCAGTAGTAATTTGTTTTTAAAACAATCCCTTTCTATGAATTACACTTTCAACTTCACAGAAACGCCACGTGATGTTCATTACGTTAGACAAAGAGTAAACCTATCCTACAGGAAACTAACTTCATACTTTTGGGAAGTACAACACTACGTAGCACACGGGCTCTTTTATGTAACAACTGTGAAAGGGTGCTCAGAGGGGTGAAGTGGGGTGAAAGGCCTCCGCAGAAGCAGAGTAATCACAGATTTCTAATGACCTTTGGAGCAGAACACATTCCTTTCCTCTTGCGGGGGGGAACCTTTAAGTCAGATAGATTTTAGACTATGATCAGTCCCAAATCCCCTGGTTATTTAAAAAAGAAATTTACAGCAGATGAAAGAAGCTGAATGCTTAAGCAAAGTACCCGTAAGGAGCTCTGAGGGCATTCAGCCGCTCTCCTGAGTCAGCTCTGCACCAGACCGCTTTGTTTAGGACAGTGCTACTGCCATTTTGGTACTTACCTGGGGTATGTCCTAAAAATCCTCAAAAAATGCCACTGTAAGACTTCCAAAATGTTGGTAATGCTGAGCCGTAAAAAAGTTTCTACAAACACTTCAGCAAACGAAACGACAAGAACTAGCCTTCTGGCTCTAAGTAACCAGAGGCAGAAGGGAAAATTACTCTTGAGGTCAAAAGTTTCTTAAAGCCTATCTGATCTACTTGGGAAAGTGAGAAATTCAACATTCAGGTGCATCGGATACGCTCAACAACTACAGAAGTTTAATACACATCAACAAGGGGCCAGGAAAAGGTTTTGGATAGAGAACTTGTGCAGACAACTACCATCAACTTGAGCACGGCCTCTTCTGTTCTTAAATAACCATGACATAAAACTGCCTCTTCTGCAGGATATATCCTGAGGAATCAAGAAGGTCAAATTACTCTAGCCATTATTACTAGATTTTTTTGGAGACAGAAGAGAGGAAAACAGGCAAAATAGATATGCCAAAAGCAAGAGACAGCAAATGATCATATACCAGCAAAGACACAGAGGCAGTAAAACTGAAAGTTCCAAATTGGAATCCCCTATAGCCTCTTACAGTTCCTGCTAGTGAGAAAAGTATAGCTTTAAAAACAACCCAAAGAAGCTTTATCAATGTACAAGAGCTTCTTCACTTTCCCCCGATCCATCCCTCAAACCCACAGAAAGCAACAGACATAGAATGTCAAATTTAAAACAAAATTTCAAATTATTCTGTGTTTATTTTTCAAGGTCTACCTTCATTTTACTTATGTTTTTACGGTTGTATAGCAATAATTACTCTGTGCAAAACCTAAAGTTGAGGTACTTCACTGGAGCTGACACAACAGATTGTAGCTTCCTGAGGCACTCACAGAGATGCACAAATGTAGTGGTTTACCTAAATCTTCAAAGCTAGTACCTTGACATCTTTGTACAGATGAACAGGCTCATAGTCGATGTTGTTTTTCAGAAAATATTCATTCACACAGGAAAGAAGTGTCATTTCTGGCAAGGAAAATATATCCATGAATTGCTTCATTGTATTTCCTTGTGAGCTCTACAGGGGTGGGAAGGAAAAAGAAGAAAAAAGGTCAGGCATTTCTCAGATAAGAACATTTTCATTCATTCAGTATAAAAACTTCAGCTTAGTTGCAGGTATTCAGCTTTTGCCATGGCTTCTGAATACCTCCAAGGATGGAGACGCCGGAACTTCCCCCGGCAGCAACCTGTTCCAGTGCTCAGTCATCCTCACAGTAAAGGAAGTGTTTCCTGATGTTCAGAGGAAACCTTCTCTGTTTCAGTTTGTGCCCACAGCCTCTTGTCCTGTCACTGTCCTTTCCAAGATCAAAGAAGGCATAGACCTGCAGAGACCAAGGCATCCCACAGGGAGTGCCAGGGTGATAACCAGAACTGCTGCAGAGACCAGATTTGGGAATTCTAAGTTGAGCTCCTTTAAAATAAGAACAAGTGCGAGAACAACAAAAGTCTCCACAGCACAAAGAAGGGCATTTCATGTCAACATGGAATTAACATCCATAAGTAAAAGGGGTAAAATAAACTTGTTTTTTACTAAAAAGACAGCACCGTTCTTCATTTGGGAAAGATGGAGGAACCTACCAGAAAGATCAACTTTCCCAACAAAGGCAAATCCTAAACTTAAATGCTTTATCTTTTATCATTCATCTTTTGTCAAATCCTCTTACCGTCACCCTGCCAGCTTGTATGCAAAAGGCACCTCCATACGTTTACTTGCTGCTACATCAGCTAAGCCATTAGACCACCGGGAAGAAGTACATAGCTGGGGTAAGGCACCAGATATGGTTCATTTCCCAGCCTTTATCAGATTTGCTGTGCAACACTGAGCAAGTCACTTGATTTTTCTATGTTCCCCTTCTCTGTCTGTATGACTGGGCAAGGGAACAGTGAAAGAAGTGGGAGTAAGTGGGAGGAAGAAAAGATATTTGTCACTTTCGAGGGCAAGTCACATCTAGCACTCTAAGTCAATCACATATTGAGAAAGCACAACTGTTGGTAAGAACAAGAACAAAATGCAAACACCACTACCTCCTACCAAAAAGAAAAAAAATATTTTTAAAGAGCAGTTTGTGGTTTTACCTTTCCATAAAAGTCACTCATTTGTTCTAGAGGGACATGGGAACCATCATACATTGCAATGACTTCTTCATCTGGGACAACACTGAGGCCTCTGGAAAACAACATTAGCTTTAGTTCAAAAGGCAGATTAAAATTTTCAAGTAATTACCGAACAGAAGTCTGACAGATTGACACTTGGACCTGGAGCTTATTAAAATACTAATAATGTCATAGGAACACTTTAGTCTGTAAGTTAAAACAGCGTCTTTCCTTACAGAACAAGTAACTTTTTAACAGGCTGACGCACATGGAACACATTCCAATTTTAAGTCCTTTTTACTTTCTTACGGGAAAAGAGCTAATTAGTCTCCATTGAAACTATGCCTGAAGGGTTTGTAAGAAGTACCAGTTTCTTAACACAAAGTAATTCCTCACTCTGCCTTTGTTTCATACAGCACTGATGATGCGATAGTGTTTAAACCAGATTATTCTGCAGCATGACCTTGAAGATTCAAGGCAAAGAAACACATGCACAACCTTTAACTAAGTAAGAATTTATTTTAAACTGTTTCAACAGTTCAGTTTCCCCAAATTTAAGATTACTTGAAGGATTGTTGGCAGGTAATTAAAATATTAAAGTACAACGACAAACGAGGAAGAAGTAGACACCATCTCTCTCCATAGTTTCTTTTTTGTTTTGGTTTGGTTTTGAATATTTACAGTATTAAGCATCTTGCACTAAAGCATCTAAAACACTGCAGGCATGCAAACATCCTCACCAGAAGACACAGAAGTGTTGAGGCTTTGCTTAAATTAAAGAACACAAATGAAAACCAGATTATCTGGTCCCTTTTTTCCAAGCCTGTCTACGGTGTTTTGCAGCCTTGTAACGCAGTCAGTTATTTCAAGTTATATTGTATATATTCAGTTATTCCCTTTCTTGGTCTTACCCAGAAGTGTTGTGGGGCATTAAAAAATAAATTAATTAATTAATAAGCCTAGTACTTTCAGGGTTTAGCATCCACACCAGCTCTGCAGTGGAAGGGCACGATACATGAACTTCCTCAGGGCTGCTGTGGTAGCAGAGTCCCACGTTAACTAGCTCCTTTACCGCACTTCTCAATGCTACATCGACTTGTACATAGTTCTCTGCTCCAGCATTCAAGTCAGTATTGTGCACAAACAGGGCAGATAATAATTTGCTTTTGTAACATAACAGAGTTCAGCGTCACCCACTCCACAGGAGTAAACACAAAGAAACGCAACCAAAATGTTAAACAAACACCAAGTAATACGATCAGAATTGAGGAGGACTGACTCATCTTCTAGTCTGCAGACAACTATGCCGAGTGGTATTTGAATACTTCTAAAGAAAGCGCTTGTGGATGAGGAGCTACTTAAGCACAAATCAAGAGAGGACAACAGACATACATGAAATCCACAAAGGAGAGACGACTGTGTAGGCAAAGCTATAGATTAGTTTTACCAGAAAACCTTGACGAAGTTCACAGTCCAGCTGTGTAATGACAAAGTTTATTTTATTCCACTAGGAGCAGCGACAGACGGCACTAAAAGCATCACAGTTCACCTACAGCACTGCTCCCACTGCTGCCTTCGGAGACCTGCATTCTTAGAGGGATATCAGAATCGCTTACACCTCTCTGTGAAAATAAGGCCGTACGCTTGGGCAAGCCCTGCTAACTATATAACTAGTGGTATAACTGACCTACACACGAACAGAACACACGGAAGGTTAAAACTAAGAGCTACAGATATGCAGCAACTGACAGCAAAGCTCAGCATTGGTACAGAAGAGAAAGGTAATCTTATTTTAAACAAAAGTAAGAGAAAGTATTGAGTGAAATGGTGGCTTTCACTCTCTCCCTCACACACACAAGTACCAAGATGTGTGGCCTAGCAGTCTGTCCAGAATTACTCTGGGTGACACAGAGAACAAGGGACACCAGCTCTTCAACAAATCTCAACACCTCTCTGGTGTTTTCTTCACCAGTCGTCATGTTCTGGCTTTGGATGTGCCTTTTGTACTAGGAGTTGACAGCAGCTGTGACCTTCTGCCTCTTCATTCTGTCCCGCTCTGAGTCACAGAATCACTAGGTTGGAAAGGACCTTCAAGATCATCAAGTCCAACCATTAATCCAGAACCACCATGGCCCCTAAACCATGTCCTGAAGCGCCACATCCACACGTTTTTTGAACACTTCCAGGGATGGCGACTCCACCACCTCCCTGGGCAGCCTGTTCCAATGCCTGACCACCCTCTCAGTGAAGAAATTTTTCCTAATATCCAATCTAAACCTCCCCTGGCGCAACTTGAGGCCATTTCCTCTTGTCCTATCACTAGTTACTTGGGAGAAGAGACCAACACCCTCGTCGCCACAACCCCCTTTCAGGTAGTTGTAGAGAGCAATAAGGTCTCCTCTCAGCCTCCTCTTCTCCAGACTAAACAACCCCAGTTCCCTCAGCCGCTCCTCATAAGACTTGTGCTCCAGACCCCTCACCAGCTTCGTTGCCCTTCTCTGGACACGCTCCAGCACCTCAACATCCTTCTTGTAGTGAGGGGCCCAAAACTGAACACAGTATTCAAGGTGCGGCCTCACCAGTGCCAAGTACAGGGGCACAATCACTTCCCTACTCCTGCTGGCCACACTATTTCTGATACAGGCCAGGACACTGTTGGCCGCCTTGGCCACCTGGGCACACTGCCGGCTCATGTTCAGCCGGCTGTCAACCAGCACCCCCAGGTCCCTTTCCGCCGGGCTGCTCTCCAGCCACTCCTCCCCAAGCCTGTAGCATTGCATGGGGTTGTTGTGGCCAAAGTGCAGGACCCTGCACTTGGCCTTATTAAACCTCATACAGCTGGCCTCTGCCCATCGATCCAGCCTGTCCAGATCCCTCTGCAGAGCCCTCCTACCCTCCAGCAGATCAACACTCCCACCCAACTTGGTGTCATCTGCAAACTTACTGAGGGAGCACTCGATCCCCTCATCCAGATCATCGATAAAGATATTGAACAAGACTGGCCCCAGAACCGAGCCCTGGGGAACACCGCTTGTGACCGGCCGCCAGCCAGATTTAACTCCATTCACCACAACTCTCTGGGCTTGGCCATCCAGCCAGTTCCTCACCCAGTGAAGAGTAAACCCGTCTAAGCCACGA
Source organism: Phaethon aethereus (assembly GCF_964289735.1). NCBI lineage: Eukaryota > Metazoa > Chordata > Aves > Phaethontiformes > Phaethontidae > Phaethon > Phaethon aethereus. The sequence goes on along the minus strand of NC_138575.1, from coordinate 62,597,502 downwards.
GCCACCAGTTTCTGCAGGAGAATGCTGTGGAAGACGCTGTCAAAGGCTTTACTAAAGTCCAGGTAGGCAACGTCCACTTTCCCTCATCCACTAGGCGGGTCACCTGGTCATAGAAGGAGATCAGGTTGGTCAAGCAGGACCTGCCTTTCATGAACCCATGCTGGCTGGGCCTGAGCCTTTGGTTGTCCTGCAGATGCCCTGTGAGCACTCTCAAGACCAACCGCTCCATAATCTTCCCCGGTACAGAGGTCAGGCTGACAGGCCTGTAGTTCCCAGGATCCTCCTTCCAGCCTTTCTTGTAGACGGGCGTCACATCGGCAAGCCTCCAGTCTTCTGGGACCTCCCCTGTTAACCAGGACTGCTGATAAATGATGGAGAGTGGCTTGGCAAGCTCCTCCACCAGCTCTCTCAGTACTCTCGGGTGGATCCCATCAGGCCCCATAGACTTGTGGGTGTCCAGGTGGCTTAACATGTCCTTAACTGCTTCCTCCTGGATTATGGGCGGGTTATTGTGCTCTCCATCCCCATCTTCCAGCTCAGGGGGCTGAATACCCTGTGGGTACCTGGACTGGCTATTAAAGACTGAGGCAAAGAAGGCATTAAGTACCTCAGCCTTGTCCTCGTCCTTGGAGACAATGTTCCCCGCCATATCCAGTAGGGGATGGAGATTCTCCTTGCCTCTCTTTTTTTGGAGACAATGTTCCCCGCCATATCCAGTAGGGGATGGAGATTCTCCTTGCCTCTCTTTTTGTTGTTAATATATTTGTAAAAACATTTTTTTATTATCCTTTACGACTGTGGCCAGACTGAGCTCTAGCTGGGCTTTTGCCTTTCTAATTTTGTCCCTGCTTGACCTAACGAGATCCTTGTACTCTTTGTGAGTTGCCTGCCCCTTCTTCCAGAGGTGATAAACTCTCCTCTTTTCCCTGAGTCCCAGCAAAATCTCCCTGTTCAGCCAGGCCGGTCGCCTTCCCCGCCAGCTCTTCTTACGGCACATGGGGACCGCCTGCTCCTGCGCCTTTAAGATTTCCTTCTTGAAGACTGTCCAGCCTTCCTGGACCCCTTTGTCCTTCAGGACTGTCTCCCAAGGGACTCTCTCAACCAGTGACCTGAACAGGCCAAAGTCTGCCCTCCGGAAGTCCATGGTAGCAGTTTTGCTGACCCCTCTCCTTACTTCGCTCACAACTGAGAATTCTATCATGTCGTGGTCGCTAAGCCCAAGACGGTCTCCGACCACCACATCTCTCACCAGTCCTTCTCTGTTTGTAAACAGCAGGTCCAGCAAGGCATCTCCCCTGGTGGGCTCACTCACCAGCTGTGTCAGGAAGTTATCCTCCACACACTCCAGGAACCTCCCAGATTGTTTCCTCTCTGCTGTGTTATACTTCCAGCAGATGTCTGGTAGGTTGAAGTCCCCCACAAGAACAAGGGCCAGCGAATGTGAGAGCTCCACCAGTCGCTTATAGAATGTCTCATCCGTCTCTTCATCCTGGTTGGGTGGCCTGTAACAGACTCCCAGCAGGATATCTGCCTCATTGGCCTTCCCCCTCATCCTTACCCACAAGCACTCTACTTGGTCCTCACAATCTTTGATTTCTATGCAATCAAAACACTCCCTAACATACAGAGCCACCCCACCGCCTCTCCTTCCCTGCCTATCCCTTCGGAAGAACTTATAGCCATCTATTGCAGCACTCCAGTCATGAGAAGCATCCCACCATGTTTCTGTGATGGCAACTACGTCATAGCTGTCGCGCTGCACAACGGCTTCCAGCTCCTCCTGTTTGGTGCCCGTGCTGCGTGCATTGGTGTAGATGCACCTGAGCTGGGCTATCGATTTCAACTCTGGCACGTTGAACCTACCCCTAGGTTCAACTCTAGTGAGCCCGGTTTTATCCCCTCCCCCCTCCAAAGGTCATAAGGTAACTCCAAAGTCATAAGGTAACACTGCTGATGGACTCACCACCCATTCATCTTCTCATCTAGGTCACTATACAGTTCCATTCATACCACTGTTCTTCCTGACATCATCTCTCAAAGCCTCTTTTTTGCTCCCCCCATCCCCACATGGGTGTTTGGAGAAACAGCATGCAGATGTGACGATATCTTGATCGCCAGCTGATCCAGGCACCACCAACACATGCCATCCTTTTGTCCCTTCTATCAGCATTTCTTCCGCTGCTCTCACACACACCCGTTCCCATTCATACCAATCTTAGTATTTCTACTACATACTTCTACAGATAAATGTAGCTTTGATTATTTCACCTACCCTAGCCTTTAATCCAGCAAACTAGCATTTTTCACAGTGAAAAATGTAAAAAAAAGTGACAGCCTTTTTAAATGAATCTTACAATCAGCGACCTTCACACCGAGTTCTCTGGCTCCCTCCTAGCCCTGCATAAACGATTCCTTCAAAAACCACAGGAACAGGTTTTGTCAGTTGAAACACACAGCAATTATTCTACATCAGCGTGTATAAAACACACAAATAAATGGTATAACGTTTCAGTCAGACTCTGATTGTACATAGAGAACACATTGTTTTGGCAGCTTTAGATAGCTACTATGTTGACAGTATGAGCCTAAAGCTGGACCATGGCATCTTGTTTCCTCTTTCATTTTCCTTCCATTCCTCTCCCCTCTCCCAAAGGGCATCTGAGACCAAGTCATAAAAGAACAGATCAACGACTTCGGCCGAATCATCTACCTATCTGCCCGACTGGCAAACAAAAAGTAGTAATGAGTACATTATCATCATTTCATACTACCATATACAATCCCCACTAGCAAATCACTTCAGGGTTGCATTATCTTTTGGCTCCAAAACAAAACTTCTTCTCCAATGACATTAAGAAAGGTGCTGAGGCTTCCTGTTTAATTCAAAACCTGGTACCAAGTGCGGTGCTCCTGTCAGTCAAACGCGTACTGCTTCATTACAGCAAACTGAGCCACACCAAAAACCCTCCTGTCAAAGATCACACACAGCATGTCTGTATGGTGTAACAAAGCACAGCACAGAGGCTGACAATTCTACACCAATTCAGTAAACTCAAGAAGTGTCAGGCTGTGCGCACACAAAGCAGTTGCGCTTCGTTCTGCGAGTATGATGTGGCCGATGTGTCCAAACTTAAAAGCTCTGTGCAAACACGGCAAGACCTCTCAAGTGTCTCTACAACCACACCAAAGTCATGCAAACAGGCACTCTGTGACAACTATTTACATAGAAAGCAACAGCGGAGAAGTCATCAGCGTGTTTTTAGATGTCTTTCAGCACAATTTAACAGCCGGAAACAAAGTGAGTCAGCACTATGTGACCAGCCAGCTTGCCAACTTCCCCAGCTCTGAACTGGGGAGGCAGCTGTACTGTATCAGTCAGTAAAGGTGTGTGCGTGGCTGTGTGTGCACACAGTGGTGCAAAGAAACCCCCTTCCAGTAAGACTGCAATGTTCATCTCTGTGCTTTTCAGGGCACTGCTCCTGATAGGAGCCCAAGATATACACTAATAAATGCAACTAAGAGAGTCAAAAAAAAAAAAAAAAAAAAGAGTATATATTTTTATTATACATAGGAAATAATTTTACCCACCTGTAAACTGTCCCCAGTTGAATATAATGAAAAGCATCAATCTTCATTAATAATGCCTTGCGAGGGGAAAAAAAAAATATCAGTTTTTATCACGTCAACTATTTGACATGAAACTATAAAAATCAAAGCAATTTAATCTATAACCTCTCTGTCTCAAGAATGCCTAAGCACCTTCACTTCAACTTCCTTCATAGTTTCCAAAATACTTTTATCAATGGCTCTTGCCTAGGGCTTTCCAAATCACCAAGGAAACATTGTCCAGTGACCTGAGCCAAGTCACGAAGAAGTAACTTTTCCGACTAGCAGATGCCTGCTTCGGTTTATTCTGTTGCACTCTAAGTTGTCTTCCTCCACCCACTATGAGAACGAACACTCAAACTTTTATTTTTTAAATAGCTCTTAAGTAGAAAACAAAGTAAAAATCAAGCTTGCTATGAAAGAGAAAAAGACGAAACAAAATCCTTACACATCAACACAGAGTGAAAAGTTGGAAGACTTAAAAGCCCTATTTATTTTCTTTGGCTAAGTTCTCAGCACTACATAACTCATCACAAAGTTATTTATACATACCCGGTGCACATCATAATGAAGTCCTCTGATTGCAAAATTTGGATCATAATCATATTTTCTTATTTCTGCAGGATACTAAGAAAGACAGCAATGATTTGATTTTAAATTCATAACACAAACAAACAAAAAATTGTTTCTGCACAATTTTAAAAGCCTATGTTTTCTATGCTTCTCATTTTCACTAGTCATTAAGAGGCTTTTTGATAGATTGGTGAGATTTGCAAGAACATATGTATGGTGCAAGACAAGTCAAACATCCGACCAAAATCCAAGGTCAATGTTTTAAATCTAAGTCAAGTACAGCACTTAAAGTTGGACATCCAGGTACTCTGTAGTGATCACCTTTGAACATTAGCCTCTTGTTCAAAACATTGTTTTAATATATGCACCTTTGAAAACAAACTAAATTTCATTAACTTCCTAAAAATTAATAGCTGAGTTACCTTGCATTGTGAAGTCTCCCCATGAAACAGACTACACAAACACAGTTTCCAACTCAACCTGCTAGCTAGAAACCCAAGAACATGGCTTAATTTACAGAGATACCTGAACTTCACTGCTCACTTCTATTGAAAGAAAAAGCAATACCACATCATCAACATTAACAGGAGCAAAAACACCTCTTTGGCATTTTCAAGAAATAAAAACACAGCTATCTGTTTTGACTCCCTCAGTGAGGATCATACTCCTGATCCTAGGTTGTCACATTTGAAATGTAGACCCCAGAGGTGTGTAAAGATACACAGACGGGGAGGACGGAAGAATAGAATTCATAATGGCTAATGTCACCTGGGGAAGCCAGGGTCCCCTAACAGGGACTTTCCCCACGGTACAGTGCCTCACAAAGCTCAGACCCTGAAAGCAAGTGGGGCATTAAACGCCACCAGGGTAAGTCACTGCAGTGACCCAACTAGGTTTACCCTGGACAGCATTTGTAACACCTCGTCGCTTAGAGATGCGCTTGAATTGAATGTCTGTGTCACGCACTCTCTTCTCAGGTTCTTTATAGATAGCACAGGTAGCTCACACCACCTATTAGAGATAGGTGACGTTTTCTAACATTTTTCAGTACGAGCCCAATTTCAGTCGATTGTAAGTTTGTCCTGCTTTAAGCATAGGTTAGCCATGAAAAAAAAAACCCAAACAACATTACACGTGTGCCTTGGGCTAAGGGTTTTGTTCATTTGTTTTTAAAAGGTAAAATGCTTCAGTCATTTCTGACAAGGCCTGAGAAAACTATAATTTCTTCGGTTAACCAACTGAAAGGCAATCCTTCACTTCCCTCCCACAGGCTACAGCAGTCTTAGAACTTGACAAATGCATCTCAGGCATATCTTCCACCTTCTCTACAGCAGTCTCCATACATTATACGGCTAATTTACAAGCCTTTGTGGAAAAAAAAAAGAAGTAAATTATACAGCTTCAGCAGAGGCTTTAGCTAGTCTTACAAAAAAAAAAAAAAAAAATCGCAATTTCTCCACAAAGATTTTACCTATGCTGAAGAGGACTTGCTCTGCAACTGCTGTAGACTGTGCTTATATTGAGCACAGGCATCTACAATTAAAGTCCTTTCTCCTAACTTCTGAACTATTATCCCTACCACCATTTCCAGAAAACATGGGGGAAGCTACTGATCTGAATGAAGAACAGCTTCAAAAGCCTACAGATGCATTGGGAAGATGTATAGGTTTGGCCAAGGAACACGGAGCAGAAAAGGAGACAAGGGAAAACATCAGGGTATGATATAGAATGTGATTAATTAGAACGTACAGTGTACTGCACATGCATCAAAGCAGCCACGTCAAGCATGAACAAGGCAATTTATTTCTGACTTTTTCAAATTTCTGCATGCTCAATTTTTCTTCTTTAATTTATTCTACAAGAAGGCTGTCTTTGCATGCATGGCAGTACATATGAGAAACAGATTGAGCCTATCTTGGCACACAAATCAAAGCTTCCTTACAAGCCAAACAAAATAACGATAAAAATTGCACTGTTTGCTTACCCCGCTCTTGGTAGGGATAGATCTATCTGGACTGAAACAGCAGTTCAGATAAGGTGGTACAAGGCCCGCACATTAGGAAAGAAATAAACCCAAGAGCGAGAGTTTACATTCAATACCTGCTGCCACCTCCAAGATTAACATTAAATTGATGTTTATTCTCTTGGACACACTTCAAAATTCCTTGCTTCCTACACTGTATTTTGCAATTTCTGACGAATTACTTTACACTGCCATGACCAAAATTGGCCATCTTTTAGGTTGACTATGACAGTCATAACGGGCAATACTATCTACAAGCTTTTTCTAATGTTAAAGGCGAGAAAAACATTAGCAGTCCAAGCAGCTATTAATAAAACAATAGCATGAATAAAAACTGTCGTCCTCCAATAAATTCCAATAGGAGAGGATATATTTCAATAAGTTGTCTCAAAAAGTAATTACAGCTTTGCTTACTAGAACTCAAAGATATTTTAAATAAAGACAAACTGGAAAGTTATTTCTGTCTGAATTCATTCAAATAGTAAAGACAGAGCACCATTTTAAATAGTGTCTACAAGAATTAATCTTGACTCCTATGGTACTGTTGATTTTTGCAAGAACCAGATAGCTTTAATAAAGTGTATTTACACATTCTACAGAAATTGCTACCAAGACATGCCAAAATCTTGGGCGGATCGAATTGTGTATGCTTGTAGCACCCACAGAGTTTTGTTTGCTCTTCCAGAGATATTTATAGATGTTTATATATAGCTCCTAACCTTTAGATTCAAATAGGAAAGTAGACTAACACCACCCATTCAGATTTAGGTTGTATACAACACACAAGCAGTTTTATTAATAAAGTTACTCTCTGGACTTTTTGTCTTTTATTTTCCTGCAAGTCCTTCAGTTCAATAAATCTTGCCTCTTTCAGTTCACGTTTTCTTCTATCTTTTTCCCCACAGTGCCTTCAGTTTCCCGAGTCACCCACCTCCCCCCCAGCTTTCTGGCACTCAGTAACTTCTCCCATCCCCAAACCACGCAATAACCAGCTCCAAGCTGCTCGGATGTCAACTGGTCCCCGATGCAAACACACTGCTTGGTGAGGCAACAGGGCAGCGCTCCCTCGTCGGGGACGACGCAGCTGAACACTCACTTGGTTCTCCCTTGTCTCCAGCCTGTGATTAGCGTCACAGCAGGCGCTGCCCCTTCAGCTAACTCGGCTGAAACGCCGGGCGCGTACAGAGCACCTCGCAAGCACACAGTGCGATCAAAGCCCTCGTAAGAAGTCAGGCTAAAAACATTCCATAGGGAAATTAATCACTGCACTCACAGCAATGCATGCAACGGTAACTTTTAAGCTTCTTATCTATTAACTGACGATTCTTATCCAATAACTGGTGATCAGGAAAAAACAAAAAAACGCCCCACCACCACCAAATTAAACAATAAACCAAATAAAACTCTGTTCCTAAACGTTTGTCAGACTGCGCTCTGCTCAAAACTGCAGCTGAGAAAAAACCTGGACTTCCATGGTTCATATTATAACACATTTTGTACAACAGTTACAAGGGAGCCAAGCTAGGACTGAGGCACAAAAAGATAAGTTATGACCCCCTCAGTTAGAAATTATTTGTTACACTCTTTATTCCCAAGTTTATTGTTATTCCATTAATTTTACTTACCCGATGCTCATTAATAAGAAGATCTCGAGCAGCATTGAAGATCAGCGTGTGCAAATGTTTGGAATAAAAGACCAATGTGTAGTCGTAATCAAAACCATAAATTTCAATGTCTGACAGGCTCATTTCATTGTTTGAAAAAATAGCATCTGGATTCAGCATGTTACTCATAATTGAAGGAACCAGCTCTGGGAACCGGGGAGAGAAAAAAAAAAAAGTTACATCAGCCTTGTAGTTTTCTTTAAATGGATACATAGAAATCCATTAACAATTTCTAAATATAGATAAATGAGGATGGAAACTATCAAACTAATTCACACTAATCAGCTAATCCTTAACAATATGATGCTATTGAAAATGCTGTCCCTAACTTGTCTTGGTGACCCATAGTTTTTATTTGAAGCATACTTTTCTCTGTAAAGTTTGAGTAGAAGAGAAGATGCATTTCAGCATCTTGCTCAGCGAACCCCAGACTCAATACACGTAATTTTTTGCTAACTCCATTAACACATTTATTCCTGCTTTTGAAAATGAACTTTGGAGTTGAAGGGAATTATTATTACTATTATTGTTACTACTATGATCATCATCATCATCTTGTCTTCTTCTCCCATTATTTGATTCAGCTTCTGCCCCAGAAACAGAATTGATGTCGTTTTAATTTGAGATTGCTGTGATTTCTTTTGCTTCAACATTTCAAGGTTACCACATCACTCAATTTCAACTCAAATAAGTAAACTTTAAGTGATTGCCATACTTTCCAAACAACAGTTACATACACATTGCTATGCTTATTAACCTTCTAGCAAATCAGGAAACCAAAAATATTCTGCTTGTTCTCTAAACACATGTAGCTAGTGTGTGTAAGTCACTTCCATTTTTAAGGGTATATTTCTCTTGATATTTGTTTGAAAAGTATATTGAGAAGTTAAGACCACTTACATAGAGCCATAACATATTAAGTAACTTTAGGACCAACATCAGTATTAAGGATGTTTGTATTTCTTGTTTAGGAAACTTTGAAGAGCAACATGAGGAGGATAAATGCTACCCTCCTGGAAGCATAAAGCATGAGCATGTTTTCCTGCCTTTCCTTCCCATATACTATCTTTATAATCCAGCCTTCCTTACTAGCAGGAAAAAAGGGGAGATTTCATCTTAAATCCATGCTTGGAAGGGTGAGTTTAAAGGGAATGTGCTGTGTTTGGTTACTTTCTACATACAAGTCTAGAAGGAATTGGTCAAGCTTATCTCAACACCTTCAGCTCTGAGGACAGACACACTATGTGCTCCATCGTGGGAGGAAGCCATCTCAACAAGGCAGGTAGGTGTGGGGACTCCAGATCTGTTAGAAAGATAGTGCTCCATTTTGAAAGTAAGCTGAAACCATTCAAATTCACCAGATGCAGATATCCCAGTCTCTTAATTTTTGAGAGCGACAGAACAGCAATTTCACCGAGTTTAATTCCAAGTTTCAAATCAAGTCCAGCATCTCTTTCACCAAAAAAGATCACAGGAGTTCCCCATGCTTAAGCTGACATGAAAAGCTTTATCTTTCATTTCAGGGGATTTAACAAAATAAGCCTCAACGAAAACATTAGCTCCTTCTACCTCCAGAAACTGCTTCTAGTAAAACAGGAGATAAATGTATGCTCAGTTGAGGTAACAAAATAATCAAATGCAATCTAACACGCTACTGTTAAGGCAAATACTCTTATTCTCTAAAAAGGGCCATGAATCACTCAACTAACCTTAAGTCATAACCATAGTTGTGAGTGAACTTCCAAAATCATGTTACAACACCCATTTCTGTATTATAGTTAAAGTATTTTTTCAAATGTCAATTGTGTACCCTGGTGAGTCACCATTTATTCTAAAAATAAAGATATTTATATATCTGTATATAGATATTTCAGATTAAAAAAAGCTTGACTAGCATCTGCCTGAGAACAGATAGCATAAACACTTTGTTGCTATTAAACGTCCTGGCTGTCAGACAGCATCCCAAATGCTATAAACCTTGGGTCAAAAATCAGGACAGTTACAGCATTAAGATGACAAAGCTAAGTGAAACATCACATACTTGAAGCCATGGGGTGACTTCAGCTGTAATAAAATATTCTGAATTATTCTAGAAACATTTGCCTCATCTTTCACCAACCCACACCCACTTTCTCTTAACACTGCCCTACTCTCTAACATCAGCTCTGAAGTATTATTTGGGTGTGGTTTAGAATAAGAAAAAGTTAATCCCAAAAACAGGAAAAGAAAAAAAAAATTCAAAATAAAAGGGATTTACTCTCATCTTCCTATCCCTTATTCCACTCTCCAAAGTCCATAGTATTCTTCGGAGATCCCCAACACGGCTTATTTCACTTGTGAAATGCTGCCACTATTTTATGTTTGCAAACGCTACGTCTGCACCCAGCACACTCAAGCCCCCATTGACACTCAAGACTAAAGCGTAGGATAAGACCATACTTTTTAAAAAAAAAAAAAAAAAAAGGGGCAAACCATAGAAGACTAAAGCATTACCCACTGCCACCGCAGGATAAGCTTTCCCACTTGATGTTGTGGAACACACGCTGCCTCTTTCAGCTCTCTAAAAAGATCACATACGCAAGCACCTCAGTAATACTCTTCCCACCGGAGCAAGGGCAGCAGCAAGCATGCTCCAAGCAAGCGTTTGGCTCTTTTGGCCCGGCTGGGCTGAAGAACAGGGCTTCCCAGAGTCACGCACGCATTTTGCCCTGGCTTCAACGGTTCACGGTATTTTAACAGAAACGTTGGCAAAAAGAAAAAAAGTCAGCTAAAACTTGGCAGCATTTTAACTTCTTGGAAGAGCTGCCTATCGCAGAAAGCCCCTCGAACGGATGACCAATTCCTGATTTTCTTTTCACACTTGCTTGTCTCCACACAGCTCCGACGCCGGCCCCTTCACCGGGCCCAAGCTACGCTTCCCCAGGGCGCTTCCCAAAAGCCACAGCCCCGCTGGCCCAGGCGGGTGAGGGGCTGCAGGGCTCACCCTCTCTTCAGAGCAGGGGAAGGGGCAGCCGCCCCCACCAGTGGGTGTCCGGCCCTCGGGACCTACCGAGGTGACGGTCTGACCTGCGCTCCCAGTTTGGCGCTGGGAGAGCACTGGTGCCACCAGAAGGGAGAGCGCCTGGACACCAGAGCCGCGGTGACTGCAGGGGCAGACGGCGGCTTCGCCGGGCGCTGCGGGACGGACCCACAGCTGCTGTCCAGAACGACCCACGAGGAGAAAACCCCCGGGTGGGGCCGCGCCTCGCCCCCCCGACCCCTTCACGCGGCTGCAACAGCTCCCACCCGGTTCGCCGTTCCTCCTCTCCCAGCCGCCAACATGCGCCTCTTGGCTTTAAGACCGGCCCGCAGCAGCCGGAGGAGGACGGGCACGGCGGGGGAGCCGTGTCGCTGCCGCCCGTGGGCCCCGCCGCTCACCCTTGGTGACTCTCTTGGCCTCCTTGTAGCGCGACCACAGGTAGCTCTTCATGTCGGGCGGCGGCTGCCGCTGCTGCCGCTGCTGCGGGGCCACGGTGCAGTAGGAAGCAGCCCCCGCGGCGGGCAGGGCCCGGCGGCACCGCCGCCCGCCCGCCCGCGCCCGCCCCGCCGCCAGCAGGGACCGCACCGCCGCCACCGCTGCCATGCCCGGGCCCGGCGCGCCGCGCCGCCGCCGGCTGAAGTCACTTCCTCGGGCCCCGCCCCAGGGCCGCGCGAGGCGGGAGGCGGGGCCCGGTCCGGCAGGTAGCGCCGTCCCGCCGCGCTCCCCAGCCCCGCCGCGACACTGCGGGGGGCGCAGGGAGGCCGGTGTCTGGCTTCACCGGGAAGCGGCTCTCTAACCAGCTGACCTCAGCAGGCATGCCCCGGGGCCGGGGCTAAGCCGGGGTGCCCGGGGCCCCTGTCCTGCCACCCCGGCGCGGGAGAGCAAGCCTCCCCCGCCCCATCGGAAACCGCCGGCAGCGGTCTATCGGCAGCTGCTGAAGGTTTATCAGTTCAAGGTCAAGCGGAGCTGCGTGGGGAACGTACCCCGACTTCACGCCTCTGCTGCGGCTGCTCTGGTCTCTGGCTGTGCGGGGAGCTGCCTGGGATCCTTCCACAACCGCATAAACAGCAACTATTTACTTTTCCAGCCAGCGTGCACTTGAGAAGTGCCATATACCCCTCCTTCCATCCAAGACCAAAATAAGCTCAAAACATAAGCTGGACAGAAAATGTTTGATACAAAGAATACCATGACATCCACAGAAGTCCTAGAGCTGTTTTGAGGCCCCCATCTCCTTGTGAAACAATTGCTGCTGACAGCAGTAGACCGTGGCAGTCTGAGAACTTGAACCCTACTTATTCATACTTGTAAAAATCATTAGACAATGCATGGTGAAGAACAAAGACCAGACCAATTCCACAGCAGCAAAGTTACAAGCTCTACATGCAGAATTCCTGATGTGCTCAGGAGCACATCAGCAAAGGGAACGTATTCTTTTTCCAATAGTGTAAACATCAAACATAGCTTCTTCTTACGCCAAGGAGATCCACATAACCCACTGTCACTTGTACCTGGAAGTTACTCAGCCGTTCCTCCTCATGCATCTCTAAAGCAGCAATCCTATACAAGTCTGAAGGATTTTAGACTAAATACTACTCTGAGCATTCTCTTTTTTACAAAGAATGACATTCACTTCATTTTTACAGGCAAAACCACAACAAACTGAAAGAAAAACAATCCACCTGGAATTTCAAAGTGTCTATCAGCAGGTAGCTGCATGCTCTATTCTTCCCACTGAGGCTGAGGTCTTGATTGACATTACAATTGTGATTGCCTGAAGTCTGATACCCATCAGACTCGCCAGACTTGATTACTTGTGGAGATCAGATACAGTTTTCATCAGAGTTCCTACATTACTATTTACATTACATTGTCATTTCATTATTGCAGTATGCAGTTCTGGTATACATTACTATGAATTCGTCACGATACATTCTGGGAACAAGGGGAGAACAAGATAGTCAATACCTAGAAAATAGACAAGGCAAGAAGAAAGACAACTCCATAGAGAATTCCTGATGAGGTACTTGCTTTCTCTGATCTTTCTAGTCAGGGAAGATTTTTACAGAATGTGGTGGGTTGACCAGGGCTGGATGCCAGGTGCCCACCAAAGCCGCTCTGTCACTCCCCTCCTCTGCTGGACAGGGGAGAGAAAATATAACAAAAGGCTCGTGGGTCACAATAAGGACAGGGAGATCACTCAGCAATTACTGTCACAGACAAAACAGACTTGACTTGGGGAAAAATTAATTTAATTTTTTATGAATCAAATCAGAGCAGAGGTAATGAGAAATAAAATCAAATCTCAAAACACCTTGCCCCCACCCCTTCCTTCTTCCCAGGTTCAACTTTGCTTCCAATTTTTCTCCCCAGGCAGTACAGGGGGACAGGGAACGGGGTATGTGGCCAGTTCATCACGTTGTCTCTGCCACTACTTGCTCCTCATTGGGAGGACTCTTCATACTCCTCCCCTGCTCCAGCGTGGGGTCCCTCCCACAGGAGACAGTCCTCCACAAACTTCTCCAATGCCAGTCCTTCACACAGGCTGCAGTTCTTCACAAACTGCTCCAGCCTGGGTCTCTTCCACAGGGTGCAGTCCTTCAGAACAGACTGCTCCAGCGTAGGTCCCCCATGGGGTCACAAGTCCTGCCAGCAAACCTGCTCCAGCCTGGGCTCCTCTCTCCACAGGGCCACAGGTCCTGCCAGGAGCCTGCTCCAGCATGGGCCTACCACAGGGTCACAGCCTCCTTTGGGCACCCACCTGCTCTGGCATGGGATCCTCCATTGGCTGCAGGTGGAATCTGCTCCACCATGGAGCTTCACAGGCTGCAGGGGAATCTCCACTCCACTGCCTGGAGCACCTCCTGCCCCTCCTTCTGCACTGACCTTGGTGTCTGCAGAGCCATTTCACATATTCTCACTCCTCTCCCAGGCTGCAGTTGCTGTTGCTGTTTCCCCCCCGCTGCCCTCTTAAATCTGTTACCCCAGAGACCCTACCACTGTCTGTGATGGACTCAGCCTTGGCCAGCAGCAGGCCCGTCTTGGAGCCGTCTGGCACTGGCTCTGTTGGACATAGTGGAAGCTTCTACCAGCTTCTCATAGAAGCCACCTCTGCAGCCCACTCACTGCTACCAAAACCTTGCCACACAAACCCAATACACAGAACTCTCTCACTACAACACCCTGAAGCAGAGGAAATGAAAACTCCCGTTTACCTTTCATCATCAGACATTCCATGTACAACTAGAAAAAAAATAGTCCTCTATGAAATTAGGAGACTGTAAAAGTCGTTCTGAATTCACAGCATAGTTCTAGAGTATTGTAGGTTTTCTTATCACCCCAACTCCTAATTAATCAATCACCTTCAACAAAGCAAAAATGCATTAGAACTGGAGAGCTTTTTCACTCCATCATATGGGCTAATGAATCCCATGTGCAATTCAATTGAAGTTAATAGAAAAAGGCGCATTGTTCTTCTCCTGAACACAGCCTAGCCTGGTCTCCAAGTCCCAAGACTATAAATATTGTGAACAATAACCACATTGGTAGGCGAGGCATTCTCAAGGAAGAGTTACAAGAACTGCTCTGAATAATACAAGCCGGAGCAGTAACAGAGAAGCCATTTCCAGCAGTCAATGGAAATATTGCTGTTCTGGCAGAAGCAGTAAGAGAATATTGCATAGCCAGGGATTTATGTTTCCTTACTGTGGCACCAGCATTAAGGTTAGAAAACTTATCACTAATAGAAGTCTGGAAAAAGATAGTACAACGCTGTATAGCACTATCACTCACCCCTTGAAACCTGAAGGCTTTGAACTTTCACATTCTTTTTTTTATTCTTTCAAACTAGAATGACAGTACTTCTATTTCTTTTGCAAGCATGTGCAAGACAGGACTTTGAATGTGAAAGCCATTATAGTGGGTAGAAACCCCCACTTTTGCTACAGTCTGTGGTTAGCTCCCCAGATAGCCAGGACTAGCTTATAAAGAGAGATTTGTGCTTGAGTGTCTAGTCCCACTTCTTTCAAAGATAATTCTCCCTGCATTCCCAACAATAAGCTTTTGTAATGCTAGCATTTGCTTGATGTATGAGATACAAGTAAAAAGTTGTTTCCTTTATGCAATTGTTAGCTAGAGCAACTTTCATGCAGTGTTTGCTTCTGTATGAAGACCTGTTAGGCCAGTGGGTTATTCACACAAATCAAAGTAATGCCTAAGTGTTAGCAGCAAGACTAGAGACAGAACTAAAACATAAGGTATCAGTGTTTAAAAATAAGTTGTTGAACAACTCAACTTCAGACAATCTGTCCTTTCCTTTGTCTGCTGGTCTCTGAGCAATGACTCAAATATTGGAAAATATGTGACAATGTAAACTGGCATGAAGGACCATACATGAAAATTAATTTATCTTTATTTAGGGTTCATAGAAAATAGATGAAGATACATTCCTTATTCCAAAAGTTATCAGTTTTTATTTAAACAGAATGGGGTGTATAGAACCAGAGGAAGTCAACCTACAACTTTTTGCCAAAATTGCACTTAATACAAAAAATAATCCTACAGGTTAATGTAACTTTAAACATCCCTTCTTAATCAGAGCAATCCAAGTGATCCTAGCCGCAAGGTGACTAAGAGATAGGTATTTACAAAATGCACAAAAGAACCCAGACTTTCCCTCATGCTATTGTCAAAATTGACTACACCTATAACACTTACCTGGTACAAACTGAAACGGAAAGGTGTTTGGGCATGGCTGGCAATAAAAAAAAAAAAAAAACAACCAAAACTCATATCCAGCAAAGAGCTTCACAGAAGAATTATCCTTCAAAGAAGAATCCCAGAGGGCTGTCTTACTGCATGGATAGAGCGAGAGATAGTATGGACCTAAAACCAAAAAGGTATGCAGTTGTGTTAAGTATATACCACATAACCTGATTTATATCTGGCATCCTACTACTATTCGGGGCCTGTGGGATTAACTAGGGTCTGAGTGGGGATAATATATACAATTGCTTTCAAGAGAAACAGAATGATTATGAACCAAGTGTTTTACTTTTGGCTGCATTTTGTGACCAGGAGTAATTCAGAGAGGCTACATACTATCCTCAGTTTACCAACACCAGCTCTGTTAATACTGTTGAAGATTTAGGACATAGATGCCGTGTGATCTCCATATGCGCATACATAAAACACCTTTGAGAACCTATGAAGTGTTTCACATATAGTATGTATGACAAATTAGACCTATAATTACACCACTATCCAATTTCTTTGCTTTTCAGAGCTTTGTTCACACAGGAGAAACGTGCAAATTTCCCCACAGCCTGCTCAGCCCTGTCAGCTCCTTCTCACATCTGTGATTACTGAGCCCACTCAACACCTCAGAAGCCATTCGGCTAATAAAGACAATCCTGCACTTAAGTGACTGCAGGATGGATTTCTAATCAGTTAGTACAACCTTCAAAAGCCTAAGATTGGGCTAATAGATACTACAATTCATTAAAGTCCCACTGAACGAAATTAAAATGCAGCTCTAGGAAAGATGACGATGTCTTACTGCAGCTTCCACGGTACAACGTTCCAATTGCTTCGTAAGCAATAAAACCATTTGACAGATTGTATCAGACAGTTGTTTATTACTGAGGTGAATGACCTTGGACTGACAGAGAATGGGCAACAGCAACACAGAAACAGTCTCCTGTGAAGGAATCAGAAGTCTTTCTTACTGCCTTAAAGGATTCTGAGGAATGTTATTTTCTTCATCTTTAATATATTGCATGCTTACATAAACCGCCCTAAATGTGTTTATAAAAATTATTTTGCTTTAAAGGCCACAGAATCATCAGATGCTGGTAACAGTTTTGAACCATTTGAGTCCTCTTTGAAACTGTACCCTGTTACAGCCCCTTTAGCCAGCCAGTACCTCTCCCACCAACAAATGCTTCCGTATGGAAAATTCTTGCATACATTAAATTCTTATGCATTTTTCATTTTGGTGTTAGTATTTAAAAAAAATAAGTGGAAACATGTATATGTGCAACTATTTGGGAAAAGCATCTTTAACTATTTGGAGAAAAAACTTTTTTCCGAGCTACTTATTTGCTTCCTTCGTTCCTGTTGTGATAATACTAACACCATTTGAAATTAATTTGCCACATCCAATATGGAAAAGCAAGAATATAAGCACACACTACCTATGCATATTAATATATGGTTAAAACAAGAGTAGAAAAAGAAAGCAATTTAAATCAGAAACATTAGTCTCTGTACTGTTCCTCACAAACTCCAAGATAAACCAGAGCTGAATACTTTAAATGTTACACTTCCATAGTGGAGCTGGGTAGAGAAGATTCTGACTATTTATTTCTGCCTGCTGAGCATTTGTCAGCCATCCCTCCTCCAAAAGAAAATGTTTAATCCAAACAAGTTGTGAGATTTTCTGGTAGCCCAAGTGGCACAATTTTACCATCCACACACCTTGCTATGTGAATTCTGATACAGTATTCCAGGCATCAGATATCCTAAAAACAAACCAAAACTCTAAACATGTTTTAATACAATTCGAAATGGCACAGAAAATTTGTACTTATGGGTACAGCCTTAAGAAAAAAAAGAAAGAAAAAAGAGGCAGATTCAGTAACATCAAGCCAACCTAAATAGGGATGCAGGTTTTGTAACTGATTTTGCCCAACTTCCTAGCTTTGCAGCCTAATCTTGTATTGAGGGGAAGATTAAATGGCAATAAAAAAAAAACCACCAACTTGCTTTTTGTATGAAAGACATTTTGAACTATATATCCACTTAGGAACAGTCTTACCAGAGGAGTTAGAAGCCCATCATTCTTCTCTGTCAGTGCCATCTGATATAGTATATGATACCTTGTTACATGACAGATGAGCACTTAACCAGCATCTGGTCCAAAGGGAAAAAATAAACCACCTTGAATTACTTTATACCAGATCTCAAAATAATAATGCTGGCAAAGGACACACAGACAAGTGTGTCTCTACCTAAATTCACAGTGGACAGAAAATGCAAAGAAACCCAGTACAGACACAGCCAAACTGTCTGCAAGGAAGATGGGTCACATCCTAGACATCTCTGCTTGGCATTGCGCTCTACTACTCCCACTAGCTCTTGCACAAGCTTGTTTAACCCTCATGAAAAATATCCATAACTAAGACAAGTCCACCAGGCTCTGTTCTATCCCATGAAACTACATCTAACTCAGTTTTTCTTTATAAACATGTCATAAACACCCTGCCAAAGAAGTGTAGGTATAACCTTGTTTTGGCCAGGGCAGTCCCAAAATGCAGCTATCACTCCTATAAGAATCAGGACATGATTTCATCATGCCTTACACCTGGACAGAGGATTTTCTATCCCCACTTTCAGTATCTGCCTGACAGTTCATCCCCAACATGGCAGAAAGGAAAAAAATAAACCAGAAAACTATCGAATTCAGCACTTGCACCAGGTCACAATTTAATGCGGGCATTTTTTCCCCCCTTCAGCAGGAGTTGCTGGAGGGCCATCTCCTGGCTCTGTCACATAATAATGCTAGGGAACAAGCTCTGGTCAAATGACATTCCACAAGAAGCAGAGCCCACATATATCTAGCAAAAAAATTGGTTGCCCTGGCCTCTAGTGCATGGACTGCTTCCAAGTCATCCGAAAACTAATCCAGCTGCAGCAGCCCCGTGTTCCTGTGGGCTAATTTATTCCCCTCCTAGCTAATAATTCAAAATACCTGCCTCTGGACAGAGAAAATTAGCCTATACAGAACCTGGTGCTGTCACACCAAACTGCTTCTGGTCCTAGCAGAAATACAGGAAAGGTAGTTCAGGCATCTCTATATTATACCAATTAGAATAGCTCAACGAGCAAAGAATATTTCATGACTGCACAGATAAGCAGGCATGGGCCAGAGTGTCCTCCAAGTTACACGAGTTGACACTGCCCTTTCACTCTCAAAAAGTGACCACCAAGGAGTTCCAAGCACAGGAGTTAGGAAATTCATTGCCCAAGGGATGCCTCACCTTAGGGCTACAGAAAGAGATGATGTCACAGCATTTGCTATCTTGACTCTCCATCACTAGCACCCCCCCTCTATGCGACTGATTTGATTACCAGAATAACATGCCACGGGACTAAGCAGGACTGGTTTGGTTTCCCCCAGACATACACTATACCCAACGAAGAGCTCAGTAAACACTCATGCTGTGATCTTAGTTTCAATGAGTTTATGAGCAGGCAAGAAACAAGAGGCTGTACGCCATCAGCTGGCAGGATTCCCCCCAAACCTGGGGAATTGGGTTCTTTTCACTCACCCAGCTAGGCAGAGATAACACTGACAATAAGTTTGAAGAGCTTGGGGAAAATGGTGAACAGCTATCAATCTTTAAAGAGACTAATGAAACTTGAATAAGGTTTCAAATTCTTAACATATCATAAAACTTTATTTCCTTTACAGACAAATTTAGGTGAGGTGATCATATAATTATGTCACTTCTTGCACAGCACTTTATATATAGCCCTGACTTTTTACTATTCTTCAGATGACTTAAACTCTGCCAGCTGTCCTTGACCTATGACTAAAAGATTAATCTTGCCATGCAAAGCGTAACTTGCAAAGAAGCAAAAAGGGAAATACCCTTCACCCCCCAAAAAATCTCAAGCCCAAAAAAACTAGCAATAAAAAAACTACACACCACAAGAACCAAATTACTAAAAACATTTTTTTCCTGAACACAAGTAAGCAAAAGGAAATTTTGGCTCTAAAAAAAGGATCGTTTTTATTAAGGCAAACAAACTGTCCATCAAACTTAAGCGAACAAATTGAAACACGATATGAATACAAGCTTTGTATGAAAGTCACACCATAGCCCACTGGGCTCACTGTGGCTTCGCACAGTGGCACCCTCAGAGTGGTTTAGCCAAGTCCCAGTTGAGCACATGAAAACTGCAATTCTACAGAGACTTGCAACAATTTATACTTTTTCCTAGACAATCACTACTTGAAATTTCAAAACAAACAAAAAAAGCCTGTTGTAACAACCCTCAAATCCACATACTGAAACTTTGACAAGGTCAAAGCCATCTGAAAACAGTCTTATTAAGATCATTGTTTGATTAAGACTGATGTTTCCTGTTACTAAAGGCAGGGCCTGTAACTCAAAAAGCCTTTAAAAAGAGTGGATTTGCCTTCTTTTAAAGATCATCAACATCTCAAAGCCAAGAGACAATGTAAGGGTGTACAGTATTGCTTCAAACTGAATATATCATACATAGACTGTAAAAATGCAACCGCTCCTCATAGAGGCTTCCTTGAGAACAGATACTTTATTCAGAGAAAACAAATAGCAAAAGTTTACTCTCTAATGCCAGACCTGTTGGATTTTTTTCCAACCATGCAGTTCTATTACTTTGTCTGGTCTTCTGCATCTCTAAAGCTTTGATTCATACCAGAAAAGACTGGTCAACGTTTCCATCTCCATTGCCCTTTCAAGAATGGACAGAAAAAAGCAAAACAAACAGACCTAAGCACCTTTTAACATATTTTACCACAAATTAAGCTGGAAGCCTCAGCCCTGCAACCAGACCAAATGGTGAATCCTACTCTCCTCAAAGCGTCACTAACATGAGTTGTGCTTTACTCTGGTGGAGAAGTCTGTTCACTGAGCACAAGGATGTGGCAGACACAGACACCCATGTCATTGTTTAGCTGTCGGTTTGTAGAAGAAATAAATACTCCTGACCCGTACCCATCTCTGAGTTAACTCATACTGCTTCTCAGTAAAACTAATGAGTTGAACAACAGCCCACTGATAGCTGTGTGTCTGTTTTGACAAGACAGGTATGAAAAGAGAAATAGATATGATATATACATATCATATCTAATGTATAGAAATATTTCCTTCTTGCTTCTGGAGGCTTTAGAAAACTATAATATAGATCAGTAATATTTTTTACCCCCCTCCAGTTTCTGGCAGCCTCCTCCAGCATCCATTGCTCTTGCTTTGGAAAATCCCTAAGTTATCATCTGGTTACACAACCATTTGCCTGAAAAGCACGACTACTCTCACACGCTAATGCTAACTAGTCAGGAAGAAGAGTATGTTTTAATGTTATAAATAGAATTGCTCATGCTAATAAAAAATAAAGAGGAAAATTTCTGCAAGGAAAACAAATGACATTTTTTACCACTGGATTAGAATAAATGGGCTTCAAAGCAAGCATAAATTGTACTTTACACATTTCAATTTACACCCTGTTAGAGAAACGTACAGGTGATCTCAGGCCTCATTTACTTAGAAAAATTGCACTGGTTTAACTTCATCCAGTTTTCAGATGCTGTAATTAAAGCCATATAAAATTATTATGTTGGTTAAAGAATGTTTTATTGCCATTTACCCTGTATTAAGAAGCTATCTTTTCTGTCCTAAAGCAAAACATGAACTCACATCAAAGCAAGTGTCCACGCTGCTTAGTTACACTTGCGCAACCTTTTCATAGCCTTAGCACAAATGCAAATGAAAATGCACTCATCAGACTGCTGACTCTTCTCTGATCCTTATAATACACCTCATTTGATTACAATAACTAGATTTTGTTCTGTCTAAATCAAATTAACTGTTTGTAGTATCTTCTGCATAGGAAACTCTTGCCCTAACTTTATTCTAATTTGACTGTGTCTGAAACAAATAACCTTCTACACGGCTAGGGAAAAAGAGGCATTTAAAAAAAAAAACAAACCAACAACAATTAAAAAACAGCTCAGTGCTTTGTACCTGACAAGGCACTCTATTGCTGCAATTACAGTGATCTCTCAGATAAAATTGGTACAGCTTCAATCTGCAATCTAAGTAATTTCTGAGCCCTACAATCAGTTTTATTGGAAGAAGGGTTCAGCCTATTTCATTTCACAAAGACAGTTAACTTATAGTGGTTTTCATATTCTCTGCATTTTCTAATATGAAATTAAATACATATGTGCCTTCATTCTCAGTTTTCAGATACATTAAGCAACAGATGCCCAGCCAAGAAATCTCAATAACCTAAAGAACTGAACCATATGTTGTAGAACTTACTGCACAATTGTTGGGTTAATGACAACAGTCTCACAGAAGCACAGTAGAAATACCATCCGTGATGGCAATCACTGCCAGGTCATTCTGTAGTCAGGGAGAAAGCAGCCTGGGCAAACACTATGATGTCCAAATGCATCTGCTGACCAAATATGGCAAGGTGAGTTATATACTCTAATCAGCATAGAGCAAGAGCACCATAAAGCCAATCAGCCTGTTTATTCTGGGAACCTCTTACTAATAAGAATTGTACACAGAAGAAATATGGCATTACAGCCATACAGTGTGCCACTGTGCCATCTGGCAAGCTCATGGTGTGTATCTTGCATGAATTAAACGCTACATTTTTTTGTAAGTCTGCCAGGAAACACCATCACTCTTTAAATCAACGATAATTCACCCCACCTGCAGGGCCTTACTTTCTAGTTTATCCTTAGTTTCCAGTGTGTACAATTCAAGAATTTTTCATGGAAATACATTTTTGGCAAATAACTGAAGGTGTCTTCATGTCTCCTCTAGACCAACCTTTCAAAAATTGGAAGGGATACAAGATTTCTTGTGCAGTTCAGAGTTCAGGAAAATTCAGTATCAACATGCGAACACTTACAGAATAGCATATTAAACTATGACAGATCTCTGTCACTGCAGCATAACATATATTTTTGAGTGACAAAATTATTATGAAATACGATCTTAGAGGCTTGATTATGCACATCTGAAATCAACAAGAGGTTTGCCTCTTATTTCAGTGGGAATGAGCTGAGCCTTAACTACTATAGGCAATGTTTCCAAAACTGTTAAATACTTAGCAGCTCTCACTTAATAACAACAATAATAAGGAATTGCTGGGTGCAGATTGAATTTGAAGTCTGGCTTGAGATCTGCCTCTCACATCCTATTGAGTACTAATATCTTTTGAAAATCTGGATGCCTATTGATAGATCTAAATTCACATAGCGGGTCCCTTTGAAATTCTACTCCAAGATGTATACTTAAATCTGTTACAGCATATTAACATGCCATTCTTAAAACACAAAGTACTCAGAAAACTCTAAAGCCATAGACAGACACATTTGCTCTTAAAAATCTACTGCCAATCCTTTTAAGAGTTCATTAGTTTCATAAGATTGATAACTTCAGCATTCTGCTGCTTCTCTAAAACAATGGTATATTTAGCATTGCCATTAATAAAAACTCACAGCAAGCATTCGCTTCTTTAAAAGTGTCTAGGTCTTGTAGCTGGAGAACTTCTGAATCATTTGGTACAAAACTATTACAACAGATTTCAGCATGTCTCTTTTGACGGTTCCTGTCTTTTGGGAGAATGCAGAAGATTCACTTCCTCTTCTCTCCCCTGTAGCTTTAATGAGCTTAACTCATGCATGACAGCATTTTACCTTACACAGCATCTTGTCAGATGCAAAGTCTACTTTTCTATCCTAAATTTTATTACTGTCTGCTTTTGTTAATGTAATCATTCCTGCAAGTGTTTTCACAACCTCTTACCTGTTGGATACAAGCAGAATGAATAGTGGGGAAAAAAGTCATTACTATATAAAATTCTCAAAACTACTTCTTTATATTCAACCATCCAAATCTGTATTGTAGCTCTTGATAAATAACGTAGAGGTATAATGACTTTATTTTAGCATCCATCAGCATCAGATTGCTGACAATTACCTGTGACTCAAAAACTGCACAGTTTTTCCATCTGTCATAGTAGTTCTCATACACTCTAAAAATCATTTTGCTTTCAGAAGTACTGAGAGTTACAACTGCATGCTGACTTCCTACCTTTCAGACAGAACTGAATAAAAGATACCTTACAAAAACAATCCCCTCATAAACCTTTTTTAGAACTTTTATTCAACACATAGCTATAGTCTAAGCAGCATTGTATCCTATAGCTAGGTTTGCATAGCCAGCTCATCACCTAGCTACGATACTCTCATCCTACCAACACCATTTATCTTAGGAGATACACCCTTTCTCCTATTAAATATCCCTTCCTACTTCACACAAGACACTCAAGAGATAGACAATGCTGGATTAGATCTGCAGAAAGACTCATATGCTGACAAAAAAACAATTTCCAACAGCCGTGCCACCAAATGAAACACACATTTTTCACAAAATTGAAATTTCTCAGCCTTTCACAGAGGCTGAAAAAAGCTCCTAATACATGAGGATAGCGAGGCAGCTACAGATGAAACAAAGAACCAAATTAATTAGCACTTACACTGATTGAGAAATGCCAGGTCTTTTGAGAGATTTCATGCTTTGTCTGCATAGCTAAAACATCTAAAAGCCAGGGTGTCTCACTCCCCCTAACTCAAAGCAAGAAATACTGTTTCAGAGTCAAAACCCTAGGCACACAAATAGGTTCTAACCACCTTGAGCAGTCCGTAACCTTTTTTCTCTACAAAATCCTTCTTATTGTGGTCAATCATCCATCTACCACCCCCACCCCCGCTTCAGCTGCCAGCGTTCAAGCTATGCTCTGACAAGGCACAGCTGTGTAACCTGGACCAGGGTCCCATGAGGACAGCTGTAAGAAGCCTTATCTGTGCCTCCACCCACACACCTCACACCCGTTGGCTCCTGACCTGCATTTAGGCTCAGGCCTATGCCTACTTCTCAGATATCCTGTACTCTAGGTATACCTGGCTTGCTCAAGGTGACTTTCTGGTGATACTCAGCTCCACCTGATCCATATAGACTATGATCATTCAAAGTCTAGTAAGGAGAAAATTGTAGTCTCATCCTTAAAATACATTTCACGGTCCCAATATAAGGATCTTCCTTCTTTTTAAATACATTTGGGCATACAATTAGTACATAGGTTTTACATTATAAACCTGGATTTTGTGAAATTAATTACAAAAGAAAATATTTTGCCTTACCTAAGAAAGCTCAAATACTTTTATCTAATTAGTATTTTTTTACTACCTATATTCCAGGTATGCTAGGTTTGACCTGACTTATAAGAAACAAAAGGCAGAGATAACAAATAAATTATACCTCCAGCTATTCACTGAGATCCTTGCACTCGTTTCTGTACAGTCAACTAGTCTAGAGTTCACAGGCTACAGCAGTTTCCTTATGATGTTTCTGACTGGAGGAATAAGGACTGTTTTTCCTGACACAAATGAATGTTGCTGAAAGGTTGTCCATTAACCTTCTCTGGCAGTACTGCAAAGAGCTGCTTTCTGGGACACAAGAAGAGAGAAATTATGACATATTTGCAAGGGGTGGAAATTTGTATAACCAAAAAAAAAATACTTTCCCTATTAAAAAGTTACATAAATACTTATTTTAAATACATGCATACACACATATGTATGTGCAAAGAACAGTTGAAATATTTGAGAAATGGCTCTTTCCAGTCCTAATGTCTCTTTATGGGGATGAACATATAAAGGCAATGCAAAAAGCAGAATACGGTGGTAAAATATTTCTTAGAAGTAACGGGAACAACAAACGTAACCCAGCCGTTGGCGTTTGCACTTAAGGGCTTGGCAGGGATGATCACCTGAAAGGAAAAGCTCCCTGCAAGCCGCCAGGGCGAGCTCTCGCCCCGCAAATCCAGCCCCAGCTCTGCAGCTCCGCCACTTCGGGCCCTTCCCTCCTCCCGTCCTTTCAAGGCAGGGGAGGAGAAAAAAACCCACACGTTATTTAAAGCTTAATGCTTTCTATTCAAAGCTTTTTGTATCCTCCTGCCTCGGCTCTTGCACAAAACATGAGTGCCAGTGCACAGAAATGGCATTTCCCACGGATAACTAGACAGTCAACCTGGTAGACACGGGTTCTACTCCAAAAACTTTTGACATCCACTTGAGCAGTAAGAAAGCTGGCTAAGCTCGCATGAACAAGCTGGAAGCTATACCGATACGTCTGGGTGACACTATGCAAATAGTAATGCCAGCCAGCAGCTCCTCAGCTGCCCTATGCTCCCTGAGCCCAGCTTAGCCCTGGTGACCTGCACCAGCTGAAGGTCTGACACCTCCTTACCAACAGTGCTTCTGCTGCCAGGGGCCCCCAGTTGTCGTCCTCATGGCAGGAGGAAGCAGAAGTGATACTCTTTACACCACAGGTTTGCTGGGCCCATTTCACTGACAGGCATCGACAAGCTCCTCTTCACTTAACAGAGACGTGCTCTCTTCCACAGCCAGAGTATTTGACCATTTCAGCTTTTCTCTCCTTCACTACACTAACGCTTCAGCCCAGCATAGCACATGAGCATGTGCTTAACTTCAAAGATGTGAATGGTTTCCTTGATTTTTAATTGAAACATCTGCTCTGCCGAAGTTGACCCCCTGCATCCAATCATACACCACAAGGTGGAAGCTGCTGTGGAACCAAAGGGAGCTTGCAGCAGATGCCATCGCTTGAGTACTCGCTGTGGCCAGCCATTTCGACCTAAGACATTCTTTCAAGCCATGGAGAATAGTAATGACATATCAGAGTAAGGCTTAACTTTGTTCAGAAGAGTGATATTCCCTGTGACATGTTTTTTATTCTTAGCCACAGAAATATGTTATGTTGCTGCAGGTGCAGATTTCCAGTGATACTGAAACTTACAGAGGTTTTAGTTGTTTGAAGAGTTGGGAGGGTTTTATAATGACCAAAACATGGTTATTTTATCTGTACAAAGACTCTTGTTACAGTTCTTCACCTTAACAGTTTTTGCGCCTTATGCCAAGCTCCTTAAAACTCATTCCCTTCTGTCAATTCCTCTATTATGAGACTACATACCATTAAACTTCAAGGGATACCTTGCAAACTTCAAAAATATTTGATGGGTGGGGGGACAACCCCACAGATTACTGACTTTTTACTTAATGCCAGCTGCACTGTGATCATGACCTGCTTCATGGATAAGGGAAAGGCTGTGGATGTTGTCTGCCTAGACTTTAATAAAGCCTTTGACACCATTTCCCACAGGATTCTCCTGGAGAAACTGGCTGCTTATGGCTTGGACAGGTGTACTCTTCGCTGCATGACAAACTGGCTGGATGGCCGGGCCCAAAGAGTTGTGGTGAATGGAGTTCAATCCAGTTGGTGGCCAGTTACAAGCGGTGTTCCCCAGGCCTGAGTATTGGGGCCAGTTCTGCTTCTTATCTTTATCAATGATCTGAACGAGAGGATTGAGTGCACCCTCAGTAATTTTGCAGATTCAAGTTGGGCAGGAGTGTTGATCTGCTTGAGAGTAGGGAGGCTCTGCAGAGGGATCTGGACAGGCCGGATCGATGGGCCAAGGCCAACTGTATGAGGTTTAACAAGGCCAAGTGCCGAGTTCTGCACTTGGGTTACAACAATCCCATGCAACACTACAGGCTTGGGGAAGAGTGGCTGGAGAGCTGCCTGGCGGAAAAAGACCTGGAGGTGTTGGTCGACAGCCAGCTGAACATGAGCCAGCAGTGTGCCCAGGTGGCCAAGGCGGCCAACAGCATCCTGGCCTGTATCAGAAATAGTGTGGCCAGCAGGAGCAGGGAAGTGATTGTGCCCCTGTACTCGGCACTGGTGAGGCCACACCTTGAATACTGTATTCAGTTTTGGGCCCCTCACTACAAGAAGGACATTGAGGTGCCGGAGTGTGTCCAAAGAAGGGTAACAAAGCTGGTGAAAGGTCTAGAGCACAAGTCTTCTGAGGAGTGGCTGAGGGAACTGAGGTTGGTTGTTTAGTCTGGAGGAGAGGAGGCTGAGGGGAGACCTTATCACTCTCTACAACTACCTGAAAGGAAGCTGTAGTGAGGTGAGTGTCGGTTTCTTCTCACAAGTAACAAGCAATAGGGCAAGAGGAAATGGCCTCAAGTTACACCAGGGAAGGTTTCGACTGGGTATTAGGAAAAATTTCTTCACTGAAAGGGTTGTCAAACATTGGAACAGGCTGCCCAGGGAAGTGGTTAAGTCACCATCCCTGCAGGTATTTAAAGGACATGTAGACGTGGTGCTTAAGGACATGGTTTAATGGTCAACTTGGTAGTGCTAGGTTAATGGTTGGACTTGATCTTAAAGGTCTTTTCCAACCTAAATGATTCTGTGATTTGACTGAACATTATAGTGCCCAAGGCTCCCTGTGGATCTGGTTCTGACTGTGTCCTACACTCACAGCATTCAGGCCCCTAGGCATTCAAATTATTGAAGCTGATGAAGCTCATATAAAATATATGTAGTTCCTAAGAATGGCCACCTCAGATCACCCAGTATCTTGTCTCCAGCAGTAGCCAACTGTGGATGCCCTGGCAAGAACAAAGGACAAGAGGACAACAAATCAATAAAATCTCAGACTGTTCCTTCTGATGTGTACTTAGCTCACTATTCATCTACTGACTTAATTGGCTTTTTCATAAGTAAATAAAGAGGATCTGTCTCAATACTAATATTGAGACCAAAAAAAAAATTGAAAAATTAAAATAAACCAAAGGGTTTCTCAAATCTTTAAATAAAATGAATGATGCTGTGTCATACTAGAACTCCTCAGGATCTTCTGGTCTGTGGTGGGTACCAATGCTATTTCATACGCTTTGTTATTTTTTCTCCATATTGTTCCTCAGGAAACTAAAAGTAAAATAGGTAAAGCGAGAGCACTGATATTATTGTAACAATTAGAAAGCAACATTCCAATTTAGTGTCTTTGTTTAGAGTGATGTCTGCATTGATAAGCAAGTTTTGGTAGTTGCAGAATACTTTGTCATGCTCAAAGGTTACCAAGGGGGGGGTGGGTGGTGTGTGTATATATATATAAATGAGTGACATCTAATAACATGTCACATTACAGACACTGTATCATAACTGTTACAGTTGCACCAAAGCATGTTGCTTCCGCCTAAAGGATTTCACCCAGCTACTGATCAGAGGTGAATTCTCACTACCATAACCTCCAGATAGTAACAGGATAAACTCGCCTGTTGCTCCAATCTTTAACCTAAAAATGAATGCAATAAGGAATCCAGCTCAGCAGGAAGCACCTGTTCCTGTGCAAGTGGGTGTTTTCATAGTCCCTCTTATCTTGTAGTCAGTCCTGTTGTACCTCATAAAATCTTTCCTTCCACTCCACATCTGACTGTGCCATCTACAAAGGTATCTGTCATATCTATTGCCTATTTAAGTTGAGGTCAAAAATTCAAAAAACTCCAGGAGGGATTTAGAGGAGGGAGAGCTGGAAAGTAGGCTCATGCCTAACTGGAACCAGGACTCCTATGCCCTGCTGCAGCCCAGCAAGCAGCTCCTTAGACAGCAGTCCACCATCATCGTCCATTGCCAGAGTTCAGCGAAGATGTTGCTTCCCTCAAAACTGTCCCTGTTGCCCATGATTGGGTCAACGGATACATAAAAGTATACCTTCACACGGTAAGGAAGGTGCTCGCTACAGCTCATGGTTTGTGGGCCCATGACCAAATATGTTTCATACCACTCTGTGATGGTGAGTATTACTCTCTGGAAAGAGGGTTTACACATTTGCTAACATCATCACATCAAAAAATGATGCATCTGGCAATCTACCATACTACTGATACACTGTGGGAAGAGTCAGATTCACAGCCCCATGGCAAGATTAGCTCTGTGGATCCTTGGCAGCTTTCTGGTAAGATTCACTGATATTCAGCTGCACATGCTGCCAAAGTTCAGAAACCCAGGAAAACAGGAGCAAAAGCAGGAGGTGAAGCTACTATTGCTATTAGAAATCTACTAAACAGCTGTATCAGGGAAGCTGATGGGCCTATATTTACTGAAAAAAAAAAAAGGTTATTAATTTGTCTTTTATGTGAGCATCAGTCAGACACAAGCACTCCAGGCTTACTGTTTTCTTTCACACATGTATAATTGAAAGTACCTCAAGTCTTAAATTCCACTTTGGCTACCTTTCTCATACAGCACTCTGCTGAGTCCTGGAAACACTGAATGTACCTATACCTAGCAAGTTACATTAACTATAACTGAGGAAAAAAATTATTCATAAAATAAACTATATTATCATTTCTTTGCAAAGAATAAAAGATTTGAAGACACAGGTCTAAAGATGTTCATACATGAAGCTGTAGAGTATTTGGCTGCATAGCCTTTGCCAGTACAGGAATCAAAAAGTCAACCTTTTTGTTAGGATTCTTAACTCTTAAAACTAGAGTACAGCTGGAATCCCTCTTTGGTGCAGATTAATAGTTCTGAGACTAAGTAAGTAGGTAGTGGATACAGGATGTATTTCTCCTAACCAGAAAAAGGTTGAAGTCAAAACATAGTATTTTGGTCAATAGAAGTTCTTCATAAAAAGAGAGCAGGTAAGAATAACTTATAGCATGGGCATTTAATAAAGCTATCACTGTTCACAAACAGTAGTATTTTAATCTTGCTTGTATGTAGTTATTGTTAAATTTTTCTAATATTTGGATAATCAGCTTGAAAAGCTCACTAATGGCAGCATTTTTTTGTTTTATATTCACACTGAGTCCCAAAATATTGTAGAGTGTCTTAAATAAGTGGATACATCTTCAGTTTGTGCTGTACGTACAATATTTAGTCCCTGAAGCAGACATTGCAGAGGAAGAGACTACTAACTCTCGATGTATTCTTTTACAAACATACAAATGAAGCTCAAATTACGGAGAATGCAGATAAGTAGTTTTTCATATTTCCAATGCGTTATCCCATAAGAAAGACTTGACTCAATTTGGTGGTACAAACTTCAGACTGCATTAATTATTCTCAAATAAAATCATTTACACTTCTTTATCAAAAACAGTATGACAGTAAATGGCTAGTTAGCGGTGACAGCATTTTTGTTATCCATGAACAAAAATGGAACTTGCGTTAGTTATAGAATTCAACTTAACTGTGTATTAAAAGAGGTGATATTCTGACAATGCAAACTCATTGTTGAGTTTTATGGCTTCCTTACATTTGCACCTATGTACAATGCCTTTGTCCTATGTAATTTACATCCTAGGCTCAGCCTACCACCATCAAAACGAGGATATCACCTTCTCCTAGCCATAAACTTCTGCTCTTTAACATGCTCTAGTCTGGTGCATCCTGGGCCTGATATAAGCTGATTTAACTGCAGAGTATTCTGCTGGACTAGAGAGTTAAATCATCTCAGGAAAGTGTCTGACATATGCCAAGGCTAGTACAGTGAAAGGAGGACTGTCTATTACAGATGGAGCCTAGGCAGATTAGCTGGCTAATTTAGCTGGTTAAGTCAAATACCTACAGTCAGGCCATGTGAACTCCTCTCAGTTTACCTCTACAGCTATTTCTGGCAAAGTAATACTTCTTGCTGGTTACAACCTACAGTTGGAATCATGTGGCATGCTTCAGTGAGTTGACTTCCCCACGGACACCTGGATGAGCTGATAAAGTTGCATTCAGAGGACTGACTGGAGAGGAGTTTGCTCTACGGTTTCCATGGAAATAGGCACTACCTGTGTTCCTGTTTCTCTTACCACCACATGCCCCTGCGCTTTTAGTTTACAGAGCAAATACAGCACTTACATACACTATTTCAATCTTTATGCACACAATCATCAAAGTATATCCAATTGCTTTACAAAAGCCTTTAATGTAGCTAAGCTGCTGAAGAACTATTACCTGAAAGGTGATACTCAGACTTATTTTGAATGGCAGTAGTAGTCAGTGCAACTAGGATTTTGAAAAATCTCTTAAGTTTTTTAACCAGAAATTAAGCTGAAATTAATACATTTTCAGTGGAAATTCTATTCAGATTTGCTTAAAACATTACCAGCAGTATTTGACAGTGGTATGTTCATAGTTTTAAAAGAGATAAAATAAATTCTTTTTAGAAGTTTAATATTCAAAGAAGATATTTTCTTCAATTGCCAACCCCCTTGTTGGTGGGAGATCAAACTTTCTTTGTGAGAGCATAAGTACTCGGCTGCTTCATTGTTGCCTATCAGTTTTGTCCTGGGTAATCCAGCTGGGCTTTCATGAAAGCAAACAGTATAATCTACATAATGCCACTAACTACATTACACTTCTTACTAGTCTGACCTCTAAATTCAAAAGCACAGGTTTATCAGGTTTCATATCTCCTTCAGAAACACTATTCTACTTTGTATAATCATAAGAGCAAAGTAACGAATAAAATTTGGATTCCACCAAACAGTCTAAAATCTCTGTTTGTTTAGTATAGTTAATAACAGAATTGGTTTGCATTCCTACTATTCCAGTTGCCAAGTTCAAAAAGATTGTCACAATGTATTACATTTTCCCACTGCCAGCAAGATGACTGCTGAAACAGAACTGCCACAAAAACCTGTTAATGAAGAATTCTACAAGATGGAGAGAAATTTACTCTGTGAATCCCCGTGTCTCTCAAATGCCTATTCAGTCATACAGCAACATATCTCACTCTGGGAATCATATGGACATAACTAGGAAATAAAAACCTGAAAGCACTTCTAGGTGAGTTCTAGAAAAAGACAAACTTTCTCTGCTTGGACTCCTGAATAAACTGTATTTTCTATTAAGTAAGAGTACTCTTTGGAAAATAATACTCTGAGTTCACACAGGTCTCCACAAAAACCTGATAGACAGTTTTTTACTTACAATCCTGACACTGACCTCTCATACTTACTTTTCATAGTCATTCTCACATAGGGTTTGGGAGAGTAACTTACTTTCTTATTTCTCTTATAATCTGTGATCAGTGAAGCAGGAGCTTCTGAAGAACAGCTATTGAAACTGCAAATCATACAGAAAAGCTTCATGATTATGTTTAAATGTCACAATCAAATCTTGGCTTCATCAAGCAGAACCCAAAGATAAGCATTATTTACTGTAATACAGAGGCTCCTTTCCAATTCTATAAACTTTAATTATCAGTAAAACAAAAAGGTACACATTTAAGTTTTAGGCCAAAAAAATCTATCTATCTGGCCCACTGTATAACTAAAGATGATAAGCCTATTTTTGGCAAGATAAAATTTTAGCTACTGATAGTCTAACTTCAGCATTTGTGAAGTGATAAACACAGCAAAGGGGGTTTTTTGGTGGTTTTTTTAATGTCTCAGATCAATAGCTTTCAAATACATTCCTCTCCAAGTACAGAGTTCATTAAATCATTGCTTGCCAGGTATTTTTTTTTCCCCAATCTAATGTTGAGTATGTGTGAACACATTGAACAGGTGGCTGGCACATGAAATACAGGGCAGACTTTCAGAAAAGTGACGGGGGACCACAAGAAATTTCAAGTAGCTTATTAACATACAAACTAAGTGTATTTTATTTAATCACTTGTCAGCTTTCACGACTTAAAAACCTGAAGTTAAAAGTGATGCACTGCAGAATTTGCATGCAGTGTTTCATTTTACAAACTGCAGTCCCTGAAAGGGACACTGGAAAAGCATGGGAACACCCCACCTCCTGAGCATGAGGCCTACCTTTTACTGTTCCACAAATACTAGTTCCTTTTCACACTGACTCCCTGACAGGGACATTGGAGGAGCTGATTGTGTGCGTGCTCCCCAGTCCCCTCACACCATCCGTGCATGAAGGCAGCTGAGGCAGATGTTACCCACAGGGAGTAAGGAAAGACCACTAATGGATAAATAATGGCCTCAAGGGTCGGCTAGGGAGTGCTAATAAGCTCACTGGAGGATGTTCCCCCTGATTAGCACTAGAAAGCAGGAAAACATGGAGACCTGCTAAGCTCCCAGCTTGCTTTATCCTCCGTCAACACTGATAGTCCCCATAGGGGACGCCACAGGGCAGCTCTGCTGAGGCCAGCCAGTCTCTCTCGCGGCATTAGCATGCTAGAGGGGAGCAGAGAGCCAAGGCCTGGGCGACAAGGGCAACGGAGAGGCCATCTCGGGCCCCAAACACCTGGCGGAGGGGGAGGCCCCTGTAATGGCACCCCCCTCGTCCCGCGCAGCTCCCACATTGCACCGGCCGGGGGCGCCGTGTGCGCTGCCGGTGCGGACTACAGCTCCCGGCATGCAACGCGGCGCAACAGCGCATGCTCACAACGTCGGCCTCGCACTCGTGCCTGCCCTAGGGGGCAGAGGAAGGGATCCCCATCCGCCGGGGCTGAGGGGAGGGACTCGTCAGTGCCGCCCCGCCTCTGCCGGCGGCTGTGGCGGCCCAAGACTCGCGCGGCTCCCGCCGCTCGGCTGCACTGCTTGTGGTCGCCCTACCCGTAACTGTTCGCTCCTCTTTGGTACCCAGGGTGCAGCGGGCCGGCAAGACCGGAAGCGCCCGTTGCCATAGCAACCGTCTCCCCGGTAAACATCCCGGGTGCCCCCGGAACCGGTCGGAGCTTGCCTCCCATGTAGAGATTGTCCTTATCGCTCCTGGACGGCGGCCGCAGCGGCTGCGGCCCACGTGGCCTCGGCGTTAAAGATTAACGGCTTATTCATTAAAACATAACGAGAGGCCATGCCGGTTAAAACCCTCCGCAAAAACGATTGGCCAAGCGCCCCTCCGCCAGGCCAATCGGCGCCAGCCACGCTCCGTCCGCAGGAAACCGCACATGGAAAGCCACGATTGGAGGCGATCGCTGCAGACCCTCTCCCTTCCAGGCTTCCCATTGGCTGTATGTTTGGCGTGGTACGCTCCAATTGGCCAGTGGCGGAGCGGCTTCTCCCCCCCTCCCAGCACCCCGGGTTGATAAGGCGGAGGGGGAGGGCCGCGACCGCGCCAGTGGGCTGAGCGGCGGTGGGAGGAAGGGGCTGCGGCCAGCGGCGGGCTCGGGAGCGCCTGGGGCCGTTCTCTCCTGCGACCGCAGCCCACGTCGCCATGAAGTCGGTGTGGGTGCTTGCTCTGGCGTGCACGCTGCTCCTGGCCGGTGAGTGCCTGCGGGCTTCTAGAAGCTTCTGGGGGTTGGTGGTTGAAGGGGGGTGCCGGGGTCTCGGCCAACAGCCCCCTTTCCCCCCTCTTTACTAGGGTAAGGGGGACGGAGCCCGACGAGAAGGGAGGTGGGGCCCTTGGCGTTTGGGGCACCTCTCACTCTTTCCCCATCGCCGCTTTCCTCCGTGCGGGCGTATTGAGAGGGGGAAGGCGGTGCCCGGCCTCCTGTCTTGCTTTCCCCGGGCTGCTGCTGCCGCTGCCGTCGCCACTCTCCAGGGAGTAGGGGGGAGGGGAACTGTACGCCTAACGCGGCTCATGCGCCGTCACGGGCGGGGGCGGAGGGGAGGGGGTGTCCGTCCCCTTCCCCCTTCTGTGATGTCTCCGGTTGGGCTGAGCTTTCCTCGGGGGGGTGGGGAGGAACAGAACTGAGCCTAAAACTGTGGGGAAGGGTAAACGGAGTATGTAGTGGGGATCAGGCTCTGATCGTCGGATTCCTTGTTTTCCCAGTATCCGTTAAAGCCGATGAAGTGGATGTAGATGGGACCGTGGAAGATGACTTGGGTAAAAGCAGAGAAGGGTCTCGAACAGATGACGAAGTTGTTCAGAGGTTAGTACGTGCGGTTCTGGGTAGGCAACTTTTGAAACGCTCAGGCTTTCCCTTGCTTTTGAAGCGTCAGCTCGAGCATCGGTAATGCCTAAAGCCTCAGAAATAGGGAGGGAACACCATTAGAAAGAGAATTATTCAGCTGAGAGAAGGAAAATATTCATGGAAAATACTGTTCCCTTCTAAATAGAAGTGAGCCTGAGAACTTGGGTTTAGAAATACTCAACTTGTTTTTGTCAAATATCAATAGTTGTATAAATAAAGATACAATAATAGGGGTTTATTCTTGGCATGTGCTAAATGGTGTCAGTTTAGTGTCTACTGATGAGGTAGCTCTATGCCTATGAACCACCTCACCTCCTGTGAGGTATACCACAAGCTGAGGATTACAGTGGATTTAACATAACTCTATTCTTCCCTGAATTTCTCTTTAGGAAAAAAGTCTTACAAGTATGGATCTCCACTCCGGTTTTTAGATTAAGGTTATGCAGTTGAGGATAGCTACTGTTGCACTTACCTCATTTGATCATGGAACGTTTGGGCTCTGTCAGCGATTAAGGGTATCGTTCTAACTAGACTAATAGTGCTGTTGCTAGACGATAAAATTAGTGATACTGTTTGTGGACAAGACTACTTGACAGGTTTTCTTTGTCCTAACAGAGAGGAAGAAGCTATCCAACTAGATGGCCTAAATGCATCCCAGATCAAAGAAATCAGAGAAAAATCTGAGAAGTTTGCATTTCAAGC
Source organism: Phaethon aethereus (assembly GCF_964289735.1). Lineage (NCBI taxonomy): Eukaryota > Metazoa > Chordata > Aves > Phaethontiformes > Phaethontidae > Phaethon > Phaethon aethereus. The sequence continues at coordinate 62,561,378 of NC_138575.1, read as the reverse complement.
AGAAGTGAACAGAATGATGAAACTTATCATCAATTCTTTATATAAAAATAAAGAGGTTAGTGCTTTTGTCAGTAGAACGTGTTAGAACTGTTTGTGTGTGTTCTGGAATTCCTGACTACTGGTTTCTATTTCAGATTTTCCTTAGGGAACTTATTTCAAATGCTTCGGATGCTTTAGATAAGATACGGTTAATATCCTTGACTGATGAAAATGCTCTTGCCGGTAATGAGGAACTTACAGTCAAAATCAAGGTAAGAAGCATCAGGTACAATCATCTCTTAGGGAGGAGTGGTGGGAGGAATGTAAAAAGATAGTGCATTGTTAGACCTAAATTTTTTGGCTTAATACTGATGCAAATACAAATTAGGACCATGTCAGGACCCCTGCAGTTAACTATATCAGACTATATCAAAGAATACTCTTCTTTTAATGGTGAAAATATATTTCTGATTCTATAAAGAGAAACTGAAGTATTGAAATACTTCAAAGGTAGGTCTTCCTCATTTCTGTAATTACTGCAAATTCAAATTATTTTAGCCAGGCATGTGTTAATTTGAATAGCTGCTACTCTACTTACTACTTTTTCCATGGCAGAGTATTAAAAGTGAAGTCAGACTCCATCTTTTTCTTTTGTTTTTTTCAGTGTGATAAAGAGAAGAACATGCTTCATGTTACAGATACAGGTATTGGCATGACAAAAGAGGAGTTAGTTAAAAACCTGGGTACCATTGCGAAGTCTGGTACAAGTGAATTCTTAAACAAGATGACTGAAATGCAGGATGATAGCCAGTCAACATCTGAGTTAATTGGCCAGTTTGGTGTTGGCTTTTATTCTGCTTTCTTAGTAGCAGACAGGGTTATTGTCACATCGAAACACAACAACGATACTCAGCATATTTGGGAGTCAGATTCAAATGAATTCTCTGTGATTGATGATCCAAGAGGAAACACTTTAGGACGTGGCACAACCATAACGTAAGTATTTTCTTTGTACCCACACTATTTTTTTATATTTAAACCCACTTTGCTTGTTGGAGTATGTGGATGACTTTAGCATAGTGACTCATTGTTTGATTCCTATAATACAGCTTTTTCCAGTTTAATAGAAACATGCAAACTATTAACTGCATCCAGAATAGATGTGGAGTGATAATGTAGTTCACTTTACGTTCCCGTAGATGAGCTAACAAAACCATGAGCATCTTGACAAGTAACTGTCAGCAAGTAATTCCAGACAGTTCAGCTGCCTGCAGACTCATTCAATTCCTCAACACAGTTGTGGCCTGTCAAAACCTGTACAGGGGCTGTAGAGCTTCCTCTTGGAAACTGACTGCTGTTTATATACCAGTGAGACTGGTCTGATGCAAATCTAAAACTAGAGGTAGTTTGAGAGTCCTATTTGCATTGCTTTCATGAGCAGATAGACTTACTTGATTTGGGCTTAAAGGACTACTTCCTGAAGAAGGTGCTTAGTATGAGAAAGTTTGTCTCAGTGTTGTAGTTCCAAGTAAAGTCAGTGAGAGTGCATCAGGGTCCTGATAAGTATCAATATGGTTTGAGGTTTTCATTTAGATTCCTGGATATTGTGTTCTGCCCCAGTTGTTGAAAACAGTTACCCCTTCTCGTTGGAGCAGTTTAGTAGGGATTGTATTTTTTAATAACTTGCAGCTGAACTAGTAAGAGATCACTTGCATAAATTTGCATCCCTACAGCTGCATCAGTAGGAAAATGCATCTTGTTCTGTAAAACTATTTTGAAATACTTGTCCAGCACTTTGATTGAATGTGTTTTTTATTTTCCTTAGCCTTGTGTTGAAGGAGGAGGCATCTGATTATCTTGAGCTGGATACTGTTAAAAATCTAGTAAAGAAATACTCACAATTCATAAACTTCCCCATATATGTGTGGAGCAGCAAGGTAGGTACATTTAACTGAGCATTGCACAGTGTGAGCTTTGGTTGTGAAAACTGTCTGTCCAGATCTTTTAGGAATGATAAGGGCATACTATAGAACTTGTCTAAATTCTTCTGCTGATGACTCTTACGGACAGTATTCTAGTTACTTGCATTCCAAAAGTTAGTGTGTTGCAAAAATCACAAATTTTCAAGAAACTTTGTTTTATTCTGACTCAACTTTACCAAAGGAGAAAGACTGTGCTAATGATGAAGAAAGCTCTTCTTCCATGGGCTTTGGTAGCTGGAAGCTTTGATAAGCTCTCAAACAGGGACATGGTTATGTTACCTCTGAAAATAGGGCAGTGTCTTAACTTTTAGGCCAGCTGTTCTGAAGTTTTCTTGGTGTAGCACTAAAAATCACCCAAGTCTCTGATCAGCTTTACACATAATGGTAATGTAAAACTAGGAAAAACTTAAATTTGAGTACGGTGACCTTCAGGTACGTTGAAGGAAAGCATGTATTCATGAAAAATGCAATTAAAAAAAACTGTAGCTACCTATAGAGAAATACTTGCAATAGGTAAATAGAGCACTAGTTTAATTTGTGTTGAGAGAATACTAGAACATACCTGTTAGGAAGCCAAGCAGTCCAAGTCTCCACTTTCAGTTGCCTCTTTAGACAGAGACTGTTGAAGAACCCATTGAAGAGGAGGAAGCAAAGGAGAAAGAAGAAGCAGATGATGATGAAGCTGCAGTTGAAGAGGAGGAGGAAGAAAAGAAACCAAAAACTAAGAAGGTAAGCTTTGTTAGACTTGGGGTTTGTAACTCCTGTCAGATAGTTCAGCAGCTTTTGTAGCTTTCCAGAGACACACTCCTGTAGAGTGTGTGTGCTTTCAAACACAATCCTGTTTAAGTGCAGTTAGACCTCTTGTCAGGGAATAAGATTGTAAACAAAGCAGACTTGATTGAAATCAATCTGACAATAGCCTTCTGAGGCAGACCTAGACTTGATTGAAATCAGTCTGACAATAGCCTTCTGAGGCAGACCTATGACCACTTGGTCATAGTTAAAATCCAAAGTTAATGTCTATAATTATATAGAATGTAGTTAAAGACTATTTGGAGTTCTGGTCTCAGAACTAATTGTAAATACTTGAATGAAGTGCTGGAAATGGTAGTTGACTTCAGTCATCTGACACTGACTAGTTTAAATTGAGTATGCTCTGCTGGAAATCTTTTTTCAGAATGGCAGTAGACCAGAAATACTGATACTTGGTGAATGTGTTAAATGTACGTAGGACACACTGTAGTGTAGAATTAAGCTTTGTTCCTATGTGTTACACTACTGTGTAATACTTGAATGAGAAGTAGGCCGTTGCATAATTTTTGTAGATTAGAAAGAGCAAGTATTTTTGACATGCTATTTTATGACTTTAAGACAGTCCACTGAGGCTGACTTAACCTGAAGTAAAGAATGAGTGTTCATTACACTATTGTGCTTACCTACCTAGGTTGAAAAGACTGTCTGGGATTGGGAGCTCATGAATGACATAAAACCAATCTGGCAGAGACCATCTAAAGAAGTTGAAGAAGATGAATACAAAGCTTTTTACAAAACCTTTTCCAAGGTAAGCTCTGACCCTCAAGATTGTTCCAAAGCAAGAAACTTGCTATAGTATCTCTTGCTGTGTAAACAAAACTGAGTGCTTATAGGATAGGCTATTTCTGAAGAAATAATTAATTGCTGTCAGTAGATAGACTGAATTGCAGAGAACTTAGGAAGATAGCATCTCAGTTAGGAGCTTAATCTTTTTCCCAGAGAGAAGATATGTCCACACAAGTGCTGAGTGGCCTAAGTTTGAGAAGTAGTATGTTCCAGCTCATACTTTTTAGTCTGAGAGTGGTGGTGCTTGTGTTGTATGTGGTGTAAGAAAGAGGAAGATCCAGCTTTCTAGAAAAAATATTGTCTATGTGTAAATACAGTGTAATGTATTACTTGGGGGTCTTTTACTGTGCTGTCATGATAACTGTACTGTATTGGTTACTGTCCAATTGGTAACTTTTTAGTAGTTGGCTTGTAAAAATGGGAAAAAATACTTTAAAAAAAATCCTAGTAGGTCTCAAGGAAGGTTACTTCTATGTGAGTAAGTCAGCTGAATCTGGAACTTCTGTCTCCATAATAGATACTGACAAAACATGGTTAGATAGTTTAATTGTAAAATAACTGCACTTATTTGGAAAACCCGTGTAATGACTGGAAACACATTAACTCCCTGATATTTTCCCCATGTGACTTAAAAGAATTCTGTCTTCACAGGAACACGATGACCCAATGGCTTACATCCACTTCACTGCTGAAGGGGAAGTAACTTTCAAATCTATCTTGTTTGTTCCTAATTCTGCTCCACGTGGCCTCTTTGATGAATATGGATCCAAAAAAAGTGATTTCATTAAGGTAGGACAAGCAAGTGTTTAGGTATGATTGTGTGGAAAAAAAACCAAACCACACAAGTAATGTGGCTGCTGTTTTCTCTTGTAACTCAGCTGTATGTTCGAAGAGTGTTCATCACTGATGACTTCCATGACATGATGCCCAAATATCTTAACTTCGTTAAGGGTGTTGTAAGTATTACAAGTCTTACTTGCATTTGAATTTTTTTAATCTTCGAATACTGTTAGTTATACTTAAGAAGTTTCTTCCTCCTTTAGGTGGATTCTGATGATCTTCCTTTGAATGTATCTCGTGAAACACTTCAGCAGCATAAATTGTTAAAGGTAAGCTAATTGATCTTATATTCCTTCATTGTAAACACATGACAGTAGCAAGGTTTAGAAGAATAACTTGATTAATTTTACTTTATATAAGCAGTATGAAACTAAAGTATAGGAACCCAAGCATTGCTGTTTTCAAGCTACCTCTGTTCACTTTAAATCAGAGACATGAAGTGTCTTGAAACCATCCTGTGCAGGGGGGTTGAATTGAGGATTCTTCCAAGTGCTTATTATAACTTGCTATTGCTGCTTTTTTAGGTGATCAGAAAGAAACTTGTTCGCAAAACTCTTGATATGATCAAGAAAATTGCAGAAGAAAAATACAATGACACATTCTGGAAAGAGTTTGGTACTAATGTAAAGCTTGGAGTTATTGAGGATCACTCCAATCGTACACGACTGGCTAAACTTCTTCGCTTCCAGTCTTCTCATCATGAAAGTAACCTCACAAGCCTTGACCAGTATGTGGAAAGAATGAGAGAGAAGCAAGACAAAATTTATTTCATGGCAGGTGCCAGCAGAAAGGAGGTATGTGGGCATGGAAGAAAGAAGGAACAGGAAAACATTAGGCTCCTAGTTAAGGTAGAACCATATTTTTGCTGTAAATGTGGGGACTCCATGCTTATGTTATACCAGAGTTCAGTTTTCCTTGTACCAACACTTGTCAAATAGTTGTGCAGGTTTCAGTAGCTGTTGGTACCAATGTAATTAAAGTGGCATCTTATCTGTTTTGTCATCTTAGGCTGAGTCCTCACCATTTGTTGAACGTCTCCTGAAAAAGGGCTATGAAGTGATCTATCTGACTGAACCTGTAGATGAGTACTGTATTCAGGCTCTGCCAGAGTTTGATGGGAAGAGGTTTCAGAACGTAGCAAAAGAAGGAGTTAAGTTTGAAGAAAGTGAAAAGTCTAAGGAGAGTCGTGAAGCCTTGGAAAAGGAATTTGAACCACTCTTAAATTGGATGAAAGACAAAGCTCTAAAAGACAAGGTAAAATGTTACGCTATATGTAATGCTTATTTGTAAATGCTGTTGTACTCGCTACAACACACCTTCCAGATTCTTTGGGCATAGACTTGACAGTAGCTTCTCTGTCTTTCTATGGATAAACAAACATGTTTAATACCTTTATTACAGGAAGGTAATGAGTTAGAATGTCATCTTAGAGCCTTTAGAAAATAGTAATGTGACAGGAAGTTTCAGAGTTACTTTATTCCCTGTATAAGCTACTAGCTCTGTGAACTAACATTAAGGCTTTCTTTTTTTCTGCAGATTGAAAAAGCTGTGCTATCTCAACGTTTAACCCAGTCTCCATGTGCTCTTGTGGCTAGTCAGTATGGATGGTCTGGTAACATGGAAAGAATCATGAAGGCTCAAGCTTACCAAACTGGGAAGGATATATCTACAAAGTATGCTTTCAGTTATGTAGCAGTAGATGTGAAATGTAGCTGATGTCCTCCCTTCTGTCTGGTTCAGATGATCCTTCATATTTTTAGGTCACTTAGAACCAAGTTGCAGTCTCCATCATAGTCTTCCATTGTTATTTCAAAGCCCAGTGTGTAAAAATGCCTGGTCAGCAAGGCTATCTGTCACTTGGTGACAAGAGGAGATGAACTCTCTTAGTAACTGAAATGCTTTTTAGACTTAAGCTAGTATTAAAGTGGGGCAGGGGGAGGAATACAGTTGTTACTGTGGGTTTAAAGATGTAGCTGGGTCCTGTACTTCAAAACTTAGTGATGTAACTTCTGTTCTTTTCAGTTACTATGCTAGCCAAAAGAAGACATTTGAAATTAACCCCAGGCATCCGCTGATCAAGGACATGCTGAGGCGAGTCAAGGTAAACAAATAATAGTAGTGAAACACTGACTACTTGGCTGTATACAACCTAGTTAACAGTTCTGCTTATTGTTTGTTTTTTCAATGCTCTTTCACATCAGGAAAACGAAGATGACAAAACAGTTTCAGATCTTGCAGTGGTATTGTTTGAAACTGCAACTTTGAGATCAGGATATATGTTACCAGACACTAAGGAATATGGAGACAGAATAGAAAGGATGCTTCGTTTAAGTTTAAACATTGACCTGGATGCAAAGGTTAGTTTGCTTCCAACTTGGGGCTGATACTTGACTTATTGCTGCTACATCTTAAAAAGCAGATGTTCCGTAGGCTTGCATAAAATGAAATGTGTCCAGCTTCCTACACTTCAACTGGGCTCCTGGGTGGGAAACAGAGTCTGTGTCTTGATGCTCATATCTTCCCTTCCACTTTTCTTTCCACACTCTTCTTTCCAGTTGCTTGGGATTCTGCTCTTCCATTACACCTTTCAAGTATTGTCCTGTCCTTAACTGAGTGGTGGTTCTGTGGGAGTAAATCAGGGGCCAAAGGCACATATGCCTGCCTCATTAATGGAGAAGTTCATAAGTGTGTATAAGTAACATGGGTTCTCATAATGCTGTTGGGAGAACTTGGGCCGAGTACCTTGCTGGAGGAGGCATGATAGTGTGTCAGGGCTAAACAGAACTTGCCTTCTTCAGGTAGCTTGGGGCAAATGTTTGGAACTAGTAGTGAATACTTCTATGGCCTGTAATTAGCTAGTCCACAACTAGTATAAATGTCCTAAGCAAACAAAGCAAATTGCTTGTGACCTTCCTACAGGTGGAGGAGGAACCTGAAGAGCCTGAAGATGCAGCTGAGGAAGCAGAGCAAGATGAAGAGGAGGTGGATGCTGATGCTGAAGACAGTGAAACACAGAAGGCAAGTCTCAAGTTTGACACTTTTCGTACCAATATTTATGTGTAGTTTGTCTCTGGTGCTTCCTGGCACCAGACTTGTTTACTTTGCTTTTCCTGACACCAGTTTTTAGTGTGAGGTTTTCCAAGCTTTTCTGGGGGGGAGGGAGTGGAACAACTGCAGCACAAATGACACTCCTCTGTATATTCCTCAAACTATATTGTAAAAAGAAAATAGGTAATGTTCAAAGTTGGAGCTAAATTAAGCTTTTAAGAGATTGTAACAGTGCCCTGTGGCAAGAAAACAGCAGCAAATCCTCTACAATGAACTTAATGCAATCTGTTGGATTTCTACAGCTTGTGGGCAGTAAGATCAACAAATTGGCAAGAGTATAGTTTCAAGTGCTTACAACACTACTGACAACACACAATAGTTGAACTGTTTAGAGGTAATGAAGTCAGCTTTCACTTAGCTAATGTCTGCAGTTTTAATGATGTCTTGATGGATACTTGGGTTCAGTTCTTCTGGGACAGCTCTTGTAATCTATTCTGCTTTCAAAAAGCAATGTTCCAATTCTGTTTGTCTCTACAGGAATCCACAGATGTGAAAGATGAACTGTAAGCTGCACTCAACTACCGTCCTGCATTGGGGGGTTAGGAGGGAATGTGAATTAGATTGTTTTGTTTTTTTCCACTGTAAAATGTTGAGGGATGGTACGGGGTTTAAGGGTAAAGGAGAATTTTTTTTAAGTTGACTTTTCTAAAAACATTCCTCATGAATGTAAATTTGTATTATTTAACTGACTTGGTGTAAAATCTTGTCATGTACAAAATAAAATGTTCCCAAACACCACTAACTCTTAAACTTCACATAGTAAGCTCATCTTGTGGACTACCACAAGGAACTGAAGGGATTGTTTTGAGTATTCAAGTTCTTTGTACAACAGGCACTCTGCAGTCCTTGTGCCTTTCCACACTGGGACTGTGATGTATGGCTGTGGCTGGGTTTGTTTTAACAAACCTGCTGTGCTGTTCAGCCAAAATATACCTGGTATGTGAGTGCTATACTGAACTTGCTAGTTGAAATAAATATTAACAAAGTTACGCATCTACTGACATACAAAGAAAGATGAGATAGGGCATTTAAAAATAGTGTTGGAACTGAAGTCCTGCCAGCTTGCACTGGACTACCTGACTCCACTGTACAGAATGGGCAGTGGTAGTTTTTACAGCTAAGCTGAGCCAAAAAAAAAAAACTTACTTTAACTAAAGGTGTGACCAACAACACCCAGAAGTGGTTTACTGCCTGTGAGCTGACACAATCTTCCACAGTATTTGGTAACCCTGCCTTTAACTTGCATAGCTTTCCTAACAGCTACAGCAGTACTGCTTTCTGCAGTTTTTTAAAGGTGGAAGCTCTTGTCTGTTACAATTGTTCCTTAATGTATTGTTCTTGACATTTTCACTCTTGTCCTATGTCTCTTTAGTACAGCAAAGCACTGTAAATACTTAATCTAACTCAAACTCAATCTGTTGATTTGAAATTGTAATGTAGGCAGGTTAAACTGGAGGCACCACTGTCTCCTAGTCATTGTATTGGCTTTATGTGGTGTTTGGATGAAGCACTGCATTTTATCACTGGTGCCTCTACTTTGAAACACCTTCACAAGGTTGGTAAAGTGTTTATACTGAAGTTGTGTTGGTTTTGCTGCCTTCTGTGGAAGAACTACATAGGAGTAGTACTTCTATACTGTGACTCTACTTAAGAGCTGCTCACTTGTTTTGTTAACAAAACTTCCCTGGAGTTTTACAATCTGAAGTGAAACAAACTGTTTCTAGGTAGGCAAGGGCACTAAATGCTGACCTGAAGCATTTGCTTTCCATTTACTTTCTCTAGGCTTTTTCTAGATTGCCTGACTACTGTTTCCATGCAATAAATACAAGTGCTGTGAATCAGTGTGGTTATTGAGTTAGGGCTTACACAGAGATGTTTGCTCTATTGAAGTATACTGTTCAAGGAACGGGAGCTTGGTTTTGTTTGAGGGAGTTTGGGGTGGTTTGGTTTTTGCTCACTGTAGTAGTAGTTCAGATGTGCTGTGAGAACCTTTTGTTACTATAGCATGCTGTGAGTGGTCTAACCCTAGCGTGTAGTTTAGCAGCTAGCAATAGCAGTCCTTTGTTCGTAACTTACTGAACAGAGCCGATACACCACTTCTTGAGGCATGGTCCTCTTACTATGGCAGTGCAACTTCTGTGCTCTGTAGCAGTCAGCTGCTGCTGAGGTCTTGATTTAGTACTTCCTAAAATACCATTTACAGGGATATGCTTCCAAGTATATCCTTACTATGCACCCTGCTCTGACCAGCCTGAGCAGCAAATGCAGCTCAGGCCTACTGTGGTTAAGAATGCTTCAGCTCACAAACTGAAAATGACTGTTGGAAGCATAGGCTTGTTTGCTACAGTATTCTTAACCTGTTAATTACTTGTAGGCTTAAGCAGTTTTTGCTCTGTTATGTAGCTTAAGTTCTCAATGGCTTTATTGATTTTTAGGATGGTATACCTAATTTTCTATTTCAGAAAAATAAAGAGCCCACTGGAGAGTTATGCTTTGTGCTTCATCTTCCTCAGCTGAGGATACCATGTGTAACACAGCTGTGGTCCGGCTATTTTGTCTACCATGAAGTGACAAGTGTTTGCTATTAATAAGCACAAAATGCAGTTGGAAGCTTGGTTTGTTGGGGTTTTTTTTACTTCATAAAGCTGACAGAATAGTGTCAACTCTGGAAGAAGTGTCTCCCAGTTGTACTGAGGATATTTCTTTCAGTGCCCCAGTCATGCTGATTCTGGGGATGTCACCTCTGCTGTTAGAAACCTGGTGTATTGTCAGCCTTGCTCTTCCTAGATGGACACTAATGAGAACAGTGCTAGCAAAAGCTGGGCTAATAAGCTGTTCCCTGTTGCTCACTTTCCATTAGCAGCAGGATATGTTTAGAAATGCAAGCTAAATTAGTAGTAACTTCCCTCTGCAGCCTTTGGATCTGAAATAGGGAGAAATGCATCTTTTGTGTCAGAAGTCAACATAATGACAGAGGTCATACTCTTGACACAGCATGAGTAATGGGTAAGAGTTGGTGAATCCTGGCTTTCTAAAGGGATAACTGAAAAACTGCTGTTCTTGGTAGAGCAGGAATGAAACACCGCTGAACTGCTCCATCTTGTCTCTTCAATAAACTTCATCTTGTGCTGAGGTGGAAGGTTGTCAATCAATCAGCTGTGTTTAGGTACAGTAAAGGAAAAAGTAGTTTCACTAGGATTGAATTTAGTAAAATATTCTCATTGATTGATCTCATTTGGGCATAACCTCTGAGATTTACTTGAGGCCTTTTTATTGGTGATGGCTGTCAGTGATAAGGGGATCTAGTAACACAAAGTACAGGCTGCAGCCTGAACACCCCCATGGACACCTAGGAGTGGGAGAGGATCTCATCCCACTTCAGCTGCTCTTCCACATCAGCCAATAGTTGCAAAATGGTGTGAGAGCAGAGGCACATACACAACATGTTGAGGAACTACAAACCTTTCTTCCTAGGAAAAATACTCCCAACTTACACAAAATAACAGCTTCACAGCTGGAACAGAATGTAAAAGTAGCACTTTCAGTGATCATTTCTGCTATTACAAGAGCTCCAAGTACTTTGCTAGTAGGAATTGCGGAAATTTTTTATTTCCTCAATCTGTCAGATGGTGGTTTTCTTTCCCAAGTTAAACCCGAGTAAGAACAGAGGGGAAAGCCTGTGCCTTGTCTTGGTACCTTTATCAAAGGAAAGCTCTCCCCAACCTTCACAAGCTCTACCACATACCATTAAACCCTGGGTTGTCACACCATCTTGTGGTTGAGATGATCTTTATGTTGAGACTTTGTGTATCTTCCCGAGTTCCTGGTGTGAGCGTTTTGTGGCGATCCTATTTTGGGACTGGAAGGTAAACCTGCACTTGTTATTTCAGTTTTGTATATTTACAGCTGTCAAAAGTAGCTGTAAAGAGAAGATGCCCAAATGGAGTACAAACATCCATCAGCGTAATCTGTACTTATTTGCCCCATTTTAACTAATACAACCAAGTTGCAAGATCCTCCCCAGCCTCACAGTGTAGGTTTCTGTTAGTAATACGGATAGAAAGCTGCTGTTAGAGCAGTTGGCCAGCACTCAAAGGGGTCCAGTGCGAGAAGTGCTGCAATAAGGAATCTTTCTCCTTTGTACAGACCATCACTTTCTGGGTTATATCCAGCAAAACTGAGTTAAACTTCAAGAAGGGGGGGAAATGCCCACAGGTAAGAGGGGGTTCTACAGATGAACAGGTAGGTTTATTAAGGCTAATGAGTGGCCATAAAAGCTTAACTTTTCAATATGCTAAACCTGTTCATCAGCTTAAAATTTTAAAATTCCATCAGACTCGCCAATGTGAGTTTACATAGTTTATTCTGAAGAATACTTACACTGCAATCAATATTAAGAAATGAGCATTTTGGTGCACCAATAATTGGACTTTTAGCAACAATATTCATCATATACCTATTTTTAATGCTGCTACAGATTCTTCACACATGGATTTCTGCAGTTGAGACAGCTGAACAAGTATTTTATCAGTTCTAGTTTTCACAATGTAAGTAAATTCTGGTCACTGTTGTGAAGTTTGAACTTTGCTTGATCTTGCTTTTAGACCCAACAATTCTGTTTTCAGCTCTCCAGGCTTAGGAGGGATTTCAGGTATACTCTGTTAAAAACAGAGAAAGATGTCAGTGTTGTGGCAGAAGAAAAACAAAACTCACAAACCAGTAAATTAGCTGTAAGAGACAGCATTATAGCCAAATTGTGATTATACCACCCTCTTTTTTGAGCAGAGTGTAATTCTTACATGCTAAACATCTTAAAAATTAACCTATTACCTTTCTGTAATTTGACTTTCATTTAAAAGGAGCAAAACATGATTTGAAAAAAATGAAGAAAAAGGAAGAATGGGCAGTTTGTTTGAAAGAACAACGCTGCTTTTTGCCATTTAAGAAATGTAAGTTTGGTTGAGATGTCTACTATTGCTTTTAAACACCAGTTGAAGTTTTCACACATTCCTTTTCTTGGTGACAGGAAAAAAAAACGTTTCACTGCTTCTACCTTTCTCTTTTAAAAGTTAAGCACTGAAACTGGAGATGAAATTTTTTAAAAAGCAAACTTTGACATTTTAAAAACCGTAACTCCTCAACATTTGTGCTGGTTTAAAGAGGTGTAGGTCATTAAATCACTCTGAATAAATATGCCTATTTGCCTATAATGAAGGCTACAGTAGAGACTATTAAAATACACGAATTCTTATGTATATATCAATGATTTAAGCCTCATTGCTTAAGTTTTGACATGACAGCTCAAGCATGGTGATTTTTTAACTTATTTCTGATTTGAAAATAGCATAGCGTTTTTAAAAAAGCAAAAAGTGTACAAAAGCAGGAGGATGAGGTAAGGCATACAAGTTCGAAGGCCTCCAAGCAACCACATCAACCATTAATATCCCGGGTGGATGGTCTCAGTTGGAGCCCAGTTCTGTGATTGGAACTTTGATAGTCCTGACTCTCAGCCTGCTATTGTTTCTAAAGTAAACTTCTGGTCACCTTCATTGCCGTTACTGGAGGAAAAAAGTCTATGTACATCTAATACAGGCTTTTCTCACCACTTTTGCAAGCTCTTTTCCAAAAAATCAACTTCTCACAGTAGAAACTCCTTCTTGCAGAGATTTGTGTGGCTTTTTCGGTTTTGGTACCACATCGCCGGTTTGAAGGCAGCTGAAAGAGAAGACCTGGCCTCCCCCGCTTCAGAGCCTGATCATGCTCTGCCGTCAGACCGGAGACCTCCCCACACACAAAGCTCTACAGGAGACCCTCCACCCGGCAGACACGCTACCGGCCTCCGTAACGCGGCCAGCGACCGGAACCCTCCGAACACTTACAAGGTCAGGCCTGTAGTACCTGTGCACCACCTCGGCGCCCGCGAACATGGCCAGCATGCTGGCCGCCAGCGCCTTCAGGTAGGTGGGCCAAGGCACGCCGGCGGGCATGGCCGCGGGGAGGGCCCGGGAACGCTGCACCCCCGCGCTCCCTCACGGAGGGGCGGCACAAGGGAGGTCGGAGAGCCGGGTACGGGCCGCGGCCCCAGCGCCACCCGCCTTGAAGCGGCGTTGGACACCCTCCCACACCCCCTCCATACACGTTGACGCGCCGGACGTGCGTCATCTCCTCCGCCTCCAGGGCGGTCGCAGGATGGTGCGGGGGTGCCGGCGGGAGTGGGGGAGATGGAGGCCCGCCCCTCTCGGAGGGGTACTGCTGCGGATGACGCGATGTAAGTCCTGACGTACAGCCCGAGACCCTCAGGCCGCGAGGGACTGAGCGCGTGGCGAGAGGCTCTCCTGCGGCCTGCCGGGCGCAGCTGAGCCGCCCGCCTCCCCCCGCGCTCCGGCGGCTGCTCCGGTCCGGGGCCGCGGGCGAGACCGCGGGGAGCCGCTGGCACCGCCCTATCGCCCCTCCCTCGCCGGGCTGGCCGGCCGGCCGGCCGGCTGCGCGCTCCCATTGGCCGCCGCCGCTCACGTGACGCGGGGCTGCCCGGCAGGTCGGTTGGGGCGCTGAGGCGAAGGGGGAGGGCGCGGCGGGGGGCGGGCGGTGACAATAGCCCCGTCGGCGCTGGCAGGCTCCGCGCCCGGGCATGGAGGCCGAGGAGTTGGGCAGGTACCGGTGGCGGCCCGGAGCCGCGCTCGGGCGTCGCTGTTGTCCTTCTCCTTCCCCCGCTGCTGGGAGGAGCCGGGGCCGGGCTGTGGCGGCCCCGCTCCCCTCCCCCCTTCCCCGAGCCCGCCATGGGCACGAAATGGGGGAGGGGTGAAGGGAGGCGTTCCCGGGTGAGATGTGGGAGGGGGCGCGGCGAGATGGGCCCGGGGCCATGGGGTGGCCTGTAGGGGAGCGGGGAGGTGGGCGCAGACGCAGGCGTTAGGCTGCGGAGAGCGTGGGGCGCGATGCTGTGTCTGTGTATCCCGGGTGGGCGCCGGGGGAGGTGCCCGGAGCGGGAGCTCTGCGTGGGAGGGGGCGTCGGGTTGGTGGTCGTACGACGGGGACCTGCGGGCGCTGATGTGGGTAAAATGGGAGTGACGCGCTGTGGGGGCCCACGGGAAGGGGGTACGTGTCTTTATTAGGGGATGGGAAAAAGGTGGAAAGTTGGTGCGTATTCGCGGGGGGAGCTTCGCCTGCTGGCGGCCTGGGGCGAGGGGTGCTGAGGCTGGGTGGGGCAGGTGAGGCAGCGGCCTGTTGGAGAGCTCTGGGCGCTGGGCTGTGTGGAAGGGGCAGGCAGCCCCGCTGCCGAGGGGCATCTGAGGTGGCTGGGGCTGCAGTGGGGACGGGACTTGCCGTGGATTCAGACAGACATGCATGTGCATGCATGCGGTGGAGGCCTGTCTGCCTACAGGTGGATTTGTAAATGATTTCGTGTTTGGTTTTGTTCCAGTGAATGTATCTTCTGTCTTTCAGTTTTCTCTCATTTTTTGCGTGAACTTAAGGGGGGGTTAAATCACCACTTTTTCCTCATGGAGCTGAAAGTATTTACTTAAATGTTCCATAATATATACATCAATAACAAAATACTGTGTTTCTGAACCCATGCGAGCAATATGATCTAAGAAAATGCATATGAGGATTAGAGATGGGGGTAAAAGCTCTCTTTCATCTTTTCACCATGTGGTTAGAGGAACTTGTCCATGATATGGTGCAAATTTTCCTCTAGAGGGAATTTTATACCCTTTATAAGGGGACTTTATATATGCATAAAATAAGAAGACATCTATTATAAGAATATACCTTGTTAGGCACTGTTCTTGGGTTAGACGCTTTCATGTCTTACTTGCTCTGTTCTGCTCTGTATTAGTAAGCATTTATTACATTATGAACTGGATTCTGCGTGTCTCAGTTGTGTTTACTAATACAAATCTGAGGATCAGTTTTGTTCTGTGCAGTAACTGCACGAGTGTTTTCTACAAAATGGAACTCTTCCAGTGGGGAGGGGGGGGATGTGGGAAGTGAGGTATTTACTGTACTCTCAAAATCTCCCATGACTTTGTTAGGCAACTTCCCCAGGAATCTGAGAGACCTATATTCAAATTTATTCTTCTTGATTGAGGGCAGGTATTTGGTTCAAAATCAATGGCTGGATCACAAGACTATGGACTATTCTGGCATGAATCTGATTTACATTGGAATTCTTAATTATTCTTAAATAGCCATTGCATATGGGTATTTAAGAGAATAATCCCCTCTTTTGAGGTATTTCTATATAGCTAGAAATTATTTCATGTTTTTATGCATAGCTTTGAGATAATAAAATATTTCCTGCAAATTTACTGTTCATGCAATCTTTTCTGTGTATTTGTATGGCAATAGAATCTATGGACAAGAAGGTGGCTGCGTAGGTGGAAGGGAATGACAGTATGAAGCAGAAGTTTGTGTTGGGGTGTGAGGGTTGGATGTGACTAACAAATGTGTGGAGCAAAAGAGCTGTATACGGAAAAACATCTTTATGCATGGAAGGAGGCTGAATTGGTGTGTGCACGAACACTTTATATAGAACAAGTGAAATATTTGTGTTAGGATCCAGTGTGGGATAACTGGACAAAATCTGCCACGCTATTTGTTAAAGCTGTTTAATAATCTGCATGGTAGCTAGTGCTGTGTGTATTCATAATGCTTTGTAGCCCCGAGTGATTCATCCATTCTGTATTATATCAGATAAAGTAACTGATGTAACATTAAGAAAATCTAAAACTTGGGAAAGTTGAAGAACCAAGAGTTTTAACTTGCTTGGGTTGTAAATTGTCGGTATGTTTGATGACAATTTGCTTCACTTAAAAATGTTGTGATTCTTCCACATTATCATAATCACGAGAGAACTGTACCATTAATGTTGGGTTTAACATCACCTGATACCAGCTAAGCAGTCACACTGCCTAGTGGGTTTGGGTAACAGTCATTGGAGAATGTAAGTGCAGTACAAGCCAGCCTTGATAAAGGTTGATATTTACAGTCTATCTGGTACATCGCTAAGTTTCTAAATTGTTGATAAATTATGTCTCTCTTTTTTTTCCCCCTCCCTTTCTAAGATACTACGCATATCTTCAGCAAGCTCAAGCTTTTTACACGTTTCCATTCCATCAAATGATGACTGCAGCGCCTAATGTGGAAATCATGACTGAGCAGCCGGCTCTAGAGGGCGTTCCAGAGCCAAACATCGCTCAGGAGCCTCCAAAAGGTAGTTTGGCGGGGCTGTGCTAAGTGAGCTAGAACATTAGTCATCAATTGCGGGGGGGGGAAATTACTGATCTTAAACTGCTTCTTTGGACCTATTGGATTTCTTGATGCTCTTTGAGGAAGTCTTGATTAACCGTATTCTTTAAGTAATATTTGTTACCAGACAATTAAAAAGATGCGAGGTAAACCCAGGTGATAGTATTCACGTTGTTCAGTCTCATAAAATTACCTTGTTGCAGGAAAAGCAGATTTTTGTTTTAGTAGATAAATGCATCATTTTAGCTGATTTCATGGGTTTTAATATTATATTAGAGAAGTTTTCTTCTTTCAGTCTGAGTTAAGGGTTTTTTTTAACTTCTGCAAGAGAAGTACAGTATAATACTGTTTATTTGAAATATTTTTGTTTAAATGCTGTTTTAGTGTGTTGTAGTAATAACAGTTAATTGCTTATATACACTAAGGATTGTTGGTTTCTAGTGAGGCTTATTTAAACAAATACTAACAGTGCTGGAAAGTGTTGTGTGTGTCAGTCACACAAGTTTCGTAGTGTATGCACTTGTACGTTGCCTTTCTTTTCCTTCACTAGGATTTTGTACACTTAGACTTTACACTAACCATGCCAAGAAAAGATCCCTTGTTCTGTGGCTTTTATGCTTGCTCTTTATCACATAAAAAGGCAGTGGTCTCTGCCAGGCTCAAATCCTGATTCACACACTGAGTTTCGTCTTGCTTTTAATATTTAAGTCTAGGTCAGAGCTCTCTGTACCAAGGTACCCCGTCAGCCAATTTATGCAACAACATTGCTTGTTTAAGTGCATCCTTTGAAAAGCTTTGGTTTTTTTCTTTTTCAGTTGTAATGCATGGCCAGATGAAATCATAGGAAGAAAACCTCCAGTTTGAAATAGTTGCAACTGCTCTATTCATTCACAGTATTATTCACTACAGTTAGGATGTATCTCAAGTGCTATATAGTTAGGCTTCTTTTGCAGCTTTATTATTGGATAACATGATGTCACCATGAGCACGCTGTTTGGCTGCACTTTCAAGTATTTTTAGACCACCGTAATCTTCTGTTATTAAACTTTTCCCTAATGTTTTTGCAAGAATTTAAAATTGGGTAAAACCTTCAAAGGCAGGGCTTCAAGATTTGCCACGTGTATGAAATCTACAGGAGCATATATGAAAGGCAAAGATTTGGAGTCCAGCTACCTGCTGTGATGAAAAAAGTAAAAGTTTTAGGATTACCTTCTGAAAGGCTGCCCTGACATTGTTCATATTTCATGGCAGTGTCTGCTTGGTAGGTACCGAATCAGCATGAGAGTTAGAACATGATCCTGCTTCCTTTGAAATACATCCAACTCAGAGCAATTGGAGTATTTGTGGCATTTTTCTGTCACATGAAAAACCTCCTGGTTCTTCAAGGGATAGAAAAGAAAAGCTGCTTATGTGCCTCACCAAGTCTGGGCCCTTCTAGTCTCTTCATTGTAGCTAGACCATAGCTTGAGTATGGTTACAGCTTTCCTAAGCAGTTGCTCCAATGACATGGTGGGAATTTCACATGACTTTTGTCCTTCTTGTAAGAAAGCTGAATGCAAACAAAAACAGGTCAAAAAAAGCATGCAGACTTGGGGCAGTGCCATGGTATGCACTGTATTTATTTCTTATCTGAGGGAGAGTTTAATCTAGAAATTTTGCAAATAAGATGAAGTCTCAATTTTCAAGTAGTGGGTTACCTCGGCTCTTTGCTGATTTCTGCGAAGTATGTTTTCATATTTTTCAAGATGTGTTCTGCAACTCAACATTATTAATGAACTAGGATAGAGAGCAATCTCTGGGTGGTCACGTCATGGCCAGTACCTGTGCTGATTGAATGCCTAAGCTCTAGGGGACAGAAGATGAGGAAGTTTCAAACGCGTGAATGGCAACTACTTTATGTTTGCGTTTTGTAAATAAAAATTAACGTTTGGTGTCACCCATTCAAATGGAGATCCTGAAGCTCTCCTACGTTACCTTGCACTGGACAGTATCTATTCCGTAAACAATAAATTGTGACTAGCTTATGCAGTGTTCAGCCTATGTGTTTGTGTTCCTGACAAGCTCATACCTGACACGGTAGGTGATCTTTGAGACCTTTTGATGTTCAGTTTCTTCAATATGTTACATAATCTGTAACAATCAATGTTCATCCTTAGAAGCTGAAGTGTGACTAGAACTTACTATCGCGTTCCTCAGAACCTAAGCTTTGGTGTTCTGCCATATCCTCCAAAAGAAATGAAACTGTTTCCAAAGGGTTGTTGCATACAGCATATAAACAACATAATCTAGTTATGAGGTTATTCTTGGTTTGTATCCTAAGTCAGTGTAGTTGCCTGTGAGTAGTGTGTGTGTCTGGGGCACAGAGACACCCAAGCTAGCTCTATGTTGAGCCTGCAAAACTGAGATTCATCTGGTAATTGTTTAACAAATTTTGAAGGTAAATTTATCTGTCTGATTTCTTTTTGTATCCATACATTTAGTTGAGTCTTTCTGAATACCCACACTGCAACATTAGAAATGTACAAAAAGAATATTTGCTGTGTGTTTCAGAAGTTAAAAAAGGAGGAAGGAAAAGAAAAGCCAAAGCAACTGAGCCAAAGCAACCCAAAAAGCCTGCTGCTAAAAAAGAAAAATCAGCCAAGTCAAAAGGCAAACAAGAAAAGATCACAGATACTTTTAAAGTCAAAAGAAAAGTGGACCGTTTTAATGGTGTATCTGAAGCGGAACTTCTGACCAAGACTCTACCTGATATTTTGACCTTTGATCTGGACATTGTAATAGTAAGTAACTCACAAGATTAGGTAAAAAAGTGAATAGTTTGTACTCACTGGTTATGATTTACATTCCTTCTGGTTACTTATCTATAGTGCTTATATGGCAAGATCTTGTCAGATAAAGTATATAAACTGCTTCCTGTGTGTAGAGCTGCTTTGCATTTTCTGTTAAAAATCATAGTAACATAGTTCTAATTTCTGAGAAGTCTAAGGCTGTGTATAATACGTAGTCATGAGAGACCGTTACTAGACGCTTTATTTACTGGAAGCGCCACACCAGTAGCTGTAAAACACACCGTGAGCTGCTCTTTTGACATTGCACATCTAAATGAAACACTGCTATAAAATTCTCTGTTTTTTTTAAATAAAGATGGAAGCTACCATTAACACAGTTTTGTTCATTGACAGTAACTTAAAGAGAATTGAGTGTCCTTACTGTAACTTGATTAAACTCCTGACTAGCAAGCCATATTCTTATCGTTAAAATGGACTGGTATCTTTGTAGATTGGCATAAACCCTGGCTTGATGGCAGCTTACAAAGGACATCATTACCCTGGACCTGGAAACCATTTTTGTACGTTTTTCTTTTCCTTTCTTCTTACAGAATTTGCAGAACTTTGTAACTTTGTTAAAACTTGTGGCATTTCAATTAAACTGTCATTAGGGGCTAGCTGTGGTTAATTTGTCCTTAAGAGATTGGCAGTACACATCACCCAAACTATACTTTCATACGCTAAGTATGAATGTAAGATGTCAGCAGGTTCTGTCAGAGAGGCCTAGTGCAAGGAGAAGCAATGCCAAAGTTGTAAAAGAAAACTGGTACTTGTCTTCACCACATTCTTTCCCACAAAATCATACTGGTCACATTCACTAAATGAATCACAAAATCTAAAGCTCTTTCCTGAACTTTTAGAATAAAAGTCTGGTTTCCATATATATAGGATCATGGTGAGGAATTCCTGTTGTTCACTAGGGATTTTCTATCCTCCTGCAGTAGATAAAGTAATTTTGGCTGTTTTAAACTTTTCTAGATAGGGCAATAGTCTTACCAAATCAACTGATTCTCTGTCAACATACTCCTCCTTTAGCATTCCAGTACTCTGATAGTCGAGGTGGAGGGGTTGGTTTTGTTTTCTTTTCTTTAGAAAAAGGCAAATGCGTATCTTCCTACTTCACAGGGAAGTGTCTCTTCATGTCTGGTCTAAGTAATGAACAGCTGAACCATATGGATGACCATACCTTGCCACATAAATATGGGATTGGATTTACAAACATGGTTGAAAGGACAACACCTGGAAGCAAAGACCTCTCCAGGTAGGATAACAAGGGGGAATATCATGCTTGTTAAACGAATTAATAGTTGTGATTATAATTGTCAGTACTTTCTTTTTTAGCAAAGAGTTTCGGGAAGGAGGGCGAATTCTGATGCAGAAGTTACAGAAGTATAAACCTCGTATAGCAGCTTTCAACGGAAAATGTGAGAACCTTGATTTTGAACAAACTTGTTCTGTCAGTAGGGTTTTTTTGTCCACTTACCATATCTTCTCATTTTAGGTATTTATGAAATTTTTAGTAAAGAAGTTTTTGGAATAAAAGTTAAGAACTTGGAATTCGGACTGCAGCCACACAAGGTGCCAGATACAGAAACTGTAAGTATTGATGCTGAGAAAGAAAGAAAAATGGGGCACTCCGTTTTGGTTATTTCAAAACTAACGAAGTCTCAGGGCTTGCACACGTTCACGATAACGTCAAAGTTTGCCCAAAGTACAAGGGATGTGAAAAAGGCTTTTACTTAAACAGAGAAAATGGGATAGTGCAATTTCCAGACACATCTTTAATGCAGCTTCTTCAGACTTGCAGACTTCATTTGGGAAATGGCATATTACGGTTAGTAGGTTAGTGCATTCTGTGATGACTATCTAAAATATGAATAAAATACACATGCGTTTATGATAAGTCACCTACTTTCATCTGCTTCTCTCTGTCCAGTTCCCTGTATTTTTGTATTACTGAACTTTGATACCGAACACGGCCATGGTGCTACTAGTGCCACAGTGGGGGAGAAAGACCAGTGAATCCATCATTGTGCTGTTACATGCTACAGCTACAGTATTACTGGATCTGGGCAGGCCCAAGCACTTCCATCAGACTCAGTCATCTTATGCTGATTTGCAGCTTGAAATTAAATTGGATACTTAAGATAAACAGTCTGACGAAGAGTGCATTAGTCATAGACGTCTAGTGCTGGCAGATATCTCAAGAGACCAGCTACGCATCATCACAAATAGGTTTGTTTTAACCTGTTCTTATAAACAGGTTAAGGCAGAGGCAATTACACTACCTGCCAAGGTGGCTTATTCCAAAGCTTCGTTACCTTGTCAGCTGGAAATTTTGGGTTGTTTTTTTTTCTTCCTGCTCTATCCCAAATTACTAGTCCTGCAAGTTTAAGCTGTCCTTCTCTAATGGTGGAGCGTTGCCATCAGAGCCTGAAGAACAACTGATGATAAAGTGCTTGCTGCTTAAATAGCTCTTTTAATACATCTACTGCAGAAGTGTTTTGTAAGAAAGATAAATAATCCTGTTTATAAGTACTAGTTCATAAATATTGTACAGTAGTAAAAGTATTGGCTACAGTTCCTTTTTCCTGAACTAACTTTACGTACCTGGCTAGGCCTGTTGGCAGAGATAGAGACACTTAAGTTCTTCAACCACACCAGAGTTTCAGTCCCTGGTGAGCGTGATGCCGACACACTTGGCCACGAAGCCAGGCTAATAAACCTGTGATGCCTCCCTCCCTGGTTTGGGGGATTTGCGTGCTATCATGTAGTCCTCTGTGCACTTTCTGGCTCAGACCTCCGCTTGCTCAGGGAGCTCTGGAGTGTGCTTGACTCTCTGGCCTACACCTGTACATTGTACTTCTTGTAACACATACCAGCACTGCTTCTCCTGCAGCACAGAAACAACTGGTGAAAATTGTTCTCGCTTCAGCAGCCTGTAGGGCAAGACTTCTAGCTGGCCAAGAAAAACGAAAGGCTCCTTTTATCCTCTCAAACAACCACCCATGGCATTAGTTGAAGTTTGTACAAAGGGTTAAAACAAGGAGCTTAACTGTTAAGTTACTCTAGATGCTCATAGTTCAGGGACCAGTAATGCTATTTTTCTTGACCTTTGTCTCAAGCTCTGCTACGTTATGCCATCATCCAGTGCAAGATGTGCTCAGTTTCCTCGTGCACAAGATAAAGTTCATTACTATATAAAGCTGAAAGACCTAAGGGATCAGCTGAAAGGCATCGCACCGAACACAGAGGTGCAGGAGGTGCAGTACACATTTGACTTGCAACTTGCACAAGGTATTGTGATTATTTTCTTAGTCCTTTATTAAAATGTAGTGTAATGTACAACACAACTAGCAGTTTCCCAAGCAAAAAGAAATAAAGTATTTAAGGGGAGGGAAGAGACTTGCCATCTTCTTTAAATCATGTGGCTGAGAATTACAGATTCCACTCCCCTTTTAGTAGAATCTTAATTATCTCAGGGGAGCAGCAATTAGCTTGTAAAATGTGTGGCTGTTTTTTCAAGTGTTCTCTGATAAAAGCGTTCTTTGATCATTTTTGTTCTGAATAGTAATACTTGAGGTCTTCTCTTTTGGCAGAGGATGCTAAAAAGATGGCTGTCAAAGAAGAAAAATACGATCCAGGTTATGAAGCAGCATATGGAGGAGCTTACTGTGATCGTGCACCGTATGAAAGTGAACAGTGCAATTTCTCTTCAAATGGGACTGGTAAAGTGTGGTGCTGGGGGCATTCGGTCTGTAAACCTTTGCTCATGAACAAATACTCAACTTCCTACTCTTGCAGCAACTTGCACAATCCATACAATATATGTCAAGTATAGCAGCAGTTAGAACTCTTCCATAATTGAGGGAAGGTGTTGGTTTTGAGGGAGGGAAATAAAGAAAAAATTACTTTATGTAAAACCAATTGTCTGCAACTTCAAACAGTTTTCCCAAATTTGGGCTGACTCCCAAGATCTGACAAACAGACACAACTAGTGACTTACATAGTAAATCTCTCCAACTACAATGACCTGTGTAATTGCATCACACTTTTCATAGCAAAAGAGAGGGTTGGTACTTCTTTTTTCATTCCTAAGGAAAGCAAAGCCAGAATGGTGGAACAGATAAAATAACTGCACTTGAGGTGGTTCTGTTGCTGGTGGGCCAAATGAAGGAGCAGTATTAGAAGGATAAGTGTAGCAATCTAGCTGTAATTAAGAAGCTGGGAATTTTACTTCCCAAAATACCACCAACTGTAATTAAATATGAATTAAAAAATACAAAAAGCAATGGCAGAAGCAGTAATTTTGGAGTAACCACCTTCCTCTGAAGTAGTGAATTTTCAGTCCTAATCTCATTTATGTTGTGAATTGAGATTTGCATTGTCTACCCCACTTTGTCAAAGAGAATGGCTGTTTGAGAAGAAATTTATTCATAGGAACCACTGCTAAGGGAAGTATTCTTTTAAACGTTTAGACTCTTAATTTATATATATACAGTCACCCTTCAAAGAAATTTGAAGAAATTCTAATTTGAGGAAATGGTCTGGATCTACAAAAGCAGATGCTCAAATTAGTTTGAACTGCAGCCTGAGTAGGTGGTTGAAAAATAGGGAGGAAAGATGGAAACTGCAAAAACCTTTTTTTTATTTTTCTAGGGGTTGTTTGAGGGGGTTGGTGTTTTGTGGATTTAGAGCTTTTCTGCTAGTGGAGTCATCTGTATTTTAATCGTTTCGTTTCAGTTAGTGGTATCAACTGCATTTTTTTAAACTGTATTTTATTATTTTTTGTTTGTTTAAGCAGGAGGCAATCCTCAGTACTGTGAGGGGTCATCCTTCAGTGAGGTTCCTAATGGACAATGGATGACACAGTCCTTTGCAGACCAGATTCCAGAGTTCGCTGCTGGTGTGACACGGGAGGAAGAGGGAAGCAGTGCGTAAGAGCTGTTCCTTCTCGGCTATGCATACATGCTGCAGTTTTAATGCAGTGGTCAAGATTGGTACCTCGGTTCTCCAACTGAAGCGTTTTAATAGTATTTTATCTCCACTAGTTATTTTATTATAGTCCAAAGTAAGTGTGTGGTAGGCTGAAATCAATGAACTAGATAATTTTAAGGAACTGTCCAAACTTTTTAAAAAAAAGTTAGCCCTTTTTTGTATATGAGTTTTATATTTAATGTATACCATTTCTTGCAGTTTTTGACAAGTTGCTTTCTCATTTGTGAAGACTTCTTTGGGGCGTTAATTTTATTCCATAAATGGTAATGTAGTGGTAGCAGCAGCAGTATACTTTTTACTGATGCCTCAATATTTGGATAATCTCATAATCCTTTTATATCTGGAGGGGAAAATGGGAAGTGTACCCTTATATTACATGAAGTGGTGTTTTTAATCATGCAGAGTTAAGCAAATTGTGCTTTTTAAGTCTGCCTTTTACCTTCTTAAAAAGTGCAGAACTTGTGTTCTGCAGCTGTGAGCACTGAGTATTTTCTGGGTGGGAAGAGAGAGCTCTGTCTACTGAGTGACTGGGCCGTATTCAGAATTAGTGGAGGCATCATCTCAAGTCACAACGCTGGGGAGGAAAATCTGTGTTGTGCAGGACAGGGCCTAACTATGGTAGCTGAGCTGTTTTAGGGTAAGGTGTCCCTACCACTCCATCTCTTTTCCCCCTTAAAATCAAATGTAAGGAACTGGAATTCCTTAAAAAAAAAAAAAAACAAAACCCCACAACATTCTTAATTCTTAAATTCTGTGGCATTTAAACTCTGTCATTTCTGTGTTATTTGTCTCTTCACCCGACCTTTACCAGGGGACAACCCCTTTGAGCAGATTACATTGTGGGGAATTGAAAGACTGTATTCCCTGTGAGAATCACGTACAGCTACATTGTTTACATCAGGGACAATTAGCACAGGGGTGAAAGAGATTTGCAATTCAGCAGTTTTAACATTCAGCTCTCTTCAGTCTGTAAGACCTTAAGCGGGTGTTCTCATTCCTCTTACAAGTGAAAAATACGAAGTTAAATATAAGGGCAGCTGTTCCACATATAAGAGGTCCACTGTAGAAACTACAGCTCTCTTCTGAAGAACTTTACTGAAAGGTACATATTTTTGGCCAATATTAGTGACTGAGAAAGAAATGAGATTCCATGCTTGTGCCTAACCATCATCTTCTTTCTCTCTTTTACCATGTGAGGAAGAGATGAAGTCAAAGCAATAAGCTGATCAAAACATTAAAGTTTTGATGATCTTATGACAGTAGGTGCTTCACATACTTGAAAAATAGATACAGACAGTATCTCTGCAATCCACGCTGGTCAGAGATTCCTGTACCAGCATTTTTCATCCTTTCCTCACAGCCAGTGACAGTTTTCATGCATCAAGTGTGACGAGTTAGGGTAGATTCTAATCCTGCCATCACAGCTCTCACAGAGATCACACACTGTCAACCTGTTGTGAGGCAGGCGTGATGTTTACAGTTTTCTTCCCAAATTATGTGGCTTAATTCTGAGCGTCTTAAGAAAGTGTGCATTATGATTTCAATTGTGTTTATTAGCTTCAGCATAAAGCTCTTAAGTATATTGTCAAAAAGGTGCAGGATTTGTCTTGTCTGTTATTTAAAGTGTACTGTATCATGTATTGCTGTTTACATGGATGTTTTCCTGCAGGTGCTCAAAGTATCTTGCATCAGGGATTCGTTACAATTCAATTTTATTTTTCAATAAAATTAGAAGCATGTAATTAGCACTGCTGAGTATGTAGCACAGTAGGATATAACTACTGTAAGGCTGTCCAGTTTGATTGGAAGGGAAAGGTCTCTTCTCTAACAAAGTCACCTACTCAGTTATCTAGGTATAAAATACAGTGAAGTGTACAATAACCATTTCACTAAATATGGCAATTCTATGTGTACTCCCTCAGAACTGGTGCTCTTTTTGTTACAGTAATACAAAAGTTCTTCTGTGAATGTTTCCCAATAAAATCAGGAACTGTATTACAGCGTCTTAGAATGTGCTTCTGCATCATGCTAGTGGAGGTCTAATTGCACTACAGGGTCCGTAATACACAGAAACACTGCAGAACAGTCACCGTGCAGCAGAACTCCACTCCTTAAAATGCTGCATAAGGTTTCATTTTGGGCTGTTTAACATAGGCTAGACAACTAAAGACACCTCGTACGTAATACTGCAGATATTTCCTGTATAGCTTTCTCTACCAGCAGAACTTACTGAGTGCCAGGGTGTTTTAATGCATCACCTCTGTAAACGTTTAATGAAAATACTTCATTGTCAAGTAAACTGTTTCCTCACCTTACATGAAAGTAAAGATAATCTCAACTGTGTAACTGTCACTCCAGCCTCCCTCTCCAGCTGTAAGCACACAAAACTGATGGTCATTTATTCACATATTTAACAAATACTTAGTTTTCTAAAATCAGTTAATTATAAAACGCGTTGCATCTCAAACTATTGCATACTGCAAAACGTAGTGTATGAATGCATTTAAGTGTTTTCAGTATCAGCTATCAGGACGAGTTATTTTGAACTTCCCTGAAGGGTCAGGAATAAACCAGTTTTCCCAGAGATCAGTGTGAACACTGGGATAGTCCCAAGGTTTGTATCTCCCATTCCAATGAAGTAATTTAGCTTCTTGAAGAAAATGCTCTGAGTAACGAGTATCAGGACTCCAACCTGCATGGGTACATTAAAAGAAAAAAAATCCAGTTTTTAATAATTGAAGACACTGTGAGGCAAATTCAGGGGTTTTTTAAAGTCTGATTAGTATGGTTTCACCTGTTAATAGACAACTAGTTATATGATAGACTAGCTTTTTTCAACTACTTGCCTCTTTGATGCAGAATTAGAAAAAAATCTCACCAAGTTTCCTCTCTCTTAACACTTTTAACATCTTGGCACAGCTGAGGTTAAAAAAAAAAAATCCTTTTACTATTCATTTCACTGTACCAGCTAAGCCATTCTCTTTTTCCCAGGATAATTCACCATTCCCAGGTGAATGGTAACTATGTCCTCCACGAACGCTGACAATGCCAGCACTGCCAGGCATCCCACCACCTTCTTCTGTGCCTCTTAAAAGTGTCTGATTTTTTTCAGTCTCTCACTACATTCAGATCTTTCATGCATTCTTTCCCTTGTTTATGGCAATATAGGTTAGGTGTTCTTCAAACATGTAACTTCGTCCTTGGTATTTTGGGGGGTTTTTTAATCCAATTTAATGGCTATTAAGGGTTTGGGTTTTTTTTTTTGCAGGGTTCAGCTATTTTGTTTGCTTAACTTGTTAAGATATTTGCATAATGACACCCGTGAGGAACTCCCACATTCTGCCCTACACTGAAGAAGGCAGGGCTAATGAGCGCTGGGGGAAGCAGGGATTACATACTGTGGCTCTGAGGTATAAAGTAATGCTTCAATGAGGTAAAGTAATGTAAGGTCCTGTATAGGAGTCTTACAAACTGCTCACTTTATCTAGTTCCAGCTGCAAACGGTGGGAAGTTAAACTTACCAAGATGCCTTATGTGCCACATAGGATTAATAGTGGAATACTTTCCATGAAATACAATCAGCATTGGAGAGGTTGCCACACCTCCCCCAAGGGTGCTGCTATAGAGGTTTTCCCTGCAAAAGAGGTGGGGGGGAAATGCAAAAAATGTTCAAAACCTCAACCAAAAAGTCTTCAGTACAAAAGTCACAAGATTAAAAATAAGTATTCTGCAAAATTCAAAATTACTTTGAACGGACCAGTTTTCAGCATACTCCTTCCTAATGCTGTTAACTGGTGGTATCTGCAACTCCAGTTCCTGTCCAGTAAACCATTGCTACCAAAGAAAATAGGAGTCGGATCCAACATGAAGCCAATTACTTCTACACACTGCCTACAAGGCCAACAAAGTTTACAGTACAAAAAAAGCCACTAACATAAAGGTATCAAACTTATTTTAGCCTGGTTCCTTAAGAAAATGTAAACGTTTCCATGTGTTTCATTCTCTCTGTCCTTCTTCCCCCTCCCTCCCAGCTTTTAGTCCCATAAATTAACTGCAAAACAGATTTGCCAAAGTCTAGTTAGTGTAAACTAACATCTAAGGGGTATCACTGTCCTATGATTCTTGTGATAAATCTGGGGCTAGATAAAGCCAAGTTACTGTAAGGAGAGGCAGCAGGAGGCAGCAGCCGGGTGTCTGGCCACAGCATGCTCAAGGTCCTGCTGGCCAGTCAACACCTGGGCAAAGCCACCACACCTATGGGGCACTGTGCCAGCTGCCAGCCCAGCAAGGAGGAAACCCGAGGAGTACCAAGAGGTGCTTGGAGGCTACAGCACACAACAAAACCCATACACTCCCCTCAAAACTAGGTTTCAACTGCTAACCCATTCGTTTCACTGTTGTTTCAAAATCCAGCTAAAAGGAACATGAATGTTACTAAGGTGTAAAAATTTTATAGATAAAATTTGCAGTAAGATTCATGGAGGTTTAAAAAGCATAGCAGTAGCTTGTCAGGATACGTTAGATAAGCAGAGTAAGAAAAAGCACCATTTGGGTTTTCATTCCTTCAATGTGTGTATCATTTGCGTCTCCCCTCCACTTGTTCAACAAGTAGTGGACCTAGTCCAACAGCACAAGCTATTTGGTTTCAGTTTAGCCTTACTAAATTTAAATTTAACCCTCTGCAGAGAAAGAAAGTACATGTCAAGTTTGCAAATGCAGGTTAACAGTGAACCAGCATTAAAAAAAAAGAACAGTGATTGTTTCACTGTCACGACTTATTCATGGTCAGTACCAAAAAGGTATCTTTCATGTCAAACTTGGTTCATCTATAGAAGTGGCTTCTACTGGTATTTAAGAAATATGGTGTCCAGTTACAGATTGGCTGACATTACAATAGGAGCAACCCCACAGAAACAAGGAAACACTCCTTTAAGCCACCCTCAGGAAGGGAAGATCGTAAGTGGT
Source organism: Phaethon aethereus (assembly GCF_964289735.1). Lineage (NCBI taxonomy): Eukaryota > Metazoa > Chordata > Aves > Phaethontiformes > Phaethontidae > Phaethon > Phaethon aethereus. The sequence goes on along the minus strand of NC_138575.1, from coordinate 62,531,833 downwards.
TTGATCCCAAGTGAGGTGGGTGACCCAAAACAAAGAACCACGTGTTCTCAGTGTCCCACAGGATTAAGTGTGGCTTGTGATCAAACACAACACTAAAATTCCAGGTGGCCATTTCCAGGTACACAACTGGTCAGATTTAAGCAAATGGAAATTCTGGAACACGAGTTACATTGCTTTAAGAGATCTCAGAGAAAGACTGCTTGGATTTAAAAACTTTTAAGAGCTTTTAAACAGAAAACGAAACTGTAAACTGAATATTAAAAGTAAACTGCAAAGCTAGATTTCTACACATACTCTACATTTCTTTGCATCCACTTTTCCAACTGCTTTGTAATCCGCTGACGTTTCCATTCAGTCATGTTAGCAACAATTACTCCAGGATTAAAGGAGCAGGTGCTGGGGCTGATGCCAAGATCTCTAACTGCTTGCTTTCTGTAGTCCAGGAAGCCCATGTATGTGTTCTAAGAAATAAAAAAAAAAAGTATGTTTATCCCCTATGAATCTCTGTAAAGATAAGTGTAAATGCATCTCTCTGCTTCTCACATGGAGACTAGAAACACGCTCTCAAAGCTGAGCTACTAGATGATGGCTACCTGTCTTTATTTACATGTGACACAAGGCTGAAAGGCAGGATGCTTCTAGCTACTAAATTACTTTTCCCACAGTATTGTTCCGTGGGAGTTTGGTAAGGCTCTCCCCTCACCACATATTTGCCTTTCTGTGGCTTGCTCTGATGTGTCACACTTGTGCGGACACAATACTAGAGGGACTCACTGACAATTCTGGGGAGCTCACCTCAGGAATTAGCCTTCAAACTAAGAGCTTCAAATCCTTCAAACAGAGCTACTAAAAAAAATTTAGTTCTTTATTACCTGTAAAGCTATTACAAAACTATAAAAAAAAAACCCAAAAAAACTTTCATTTTGGGGAAAACATACAAAATCATCTTACATTTGAGGGTAAAGAATACATTCCGGATTAGAATTCCAAAATGGCATCTTACCTGCATCCCTACACTTCTAATCATTTCATGTGTAGAAGGCAGATCACAATCATCTGAAAAAGCTGCAGCATGTCCAGGAGCTAACTTAGTGTCGTAGAGTTCCTGGATGTCACCTGATTACAGAAAGGTCAAAAGCATAAGAAGAAACTTGCTTCACTGCTACCAAGTTGATAGGATAACTTCTGTTCTCATGTATGTTTACTTAAGAACATACCGATTTTAGGGGACGGCCCAGGTATTAAGAAGGCTGAATTTTGTAATAAGGGACAATTTTCAAATTTGAGTCCTGTACCTGGATGTCCAACATCTATCTTTAGATATTATCATCAATATTCAATACATCCATATTCTGGTCTGAATGTCCAAAATCAGCTACAGCAGAAGCCAATGACACTGCTGAGAAGCCTGGTTACCAAGTTATGCATTCATAGGGCTCGCCTTTGGAGAAGGAGGGCACAGGCAATTTTTCTGAGCATCTTCAAGTCCCACAAAAGTGCCACTTCAGTCTCTCACACAGATCAGGTTTTTCCTGGTGTTACTGTGTTTATACCTCATACTGAGATACCTGCATTCTCAGCACTAGCCAGCTGAAATATGCCTGTCACACTTGACCATCCCTGCTGGCTTTACAAGACCACCCAGCATCTCACCCATCACCTGGCTAGCAGGTACCCATGATGTGCCAGAACAGTTTCTGGGCGGGTGGGAAGCATGGCACTGCCACAGCCATTGAAGGAGTCTGCATCCAAACCCCCTACAGCTACCAGCTTTGCTGCTGGGCACAGGTAAGATGAATTATCTTGGAAGGTCACATATGGCCCAGTAGCCTGAGGTGAGCTCATTAAAAGACTAGCAACTAAAACCAGTCCACATACTGCAAACACTGGAACTACTATTTCTGGAATAAGCAGAGATTATTTATTTGTCTGAACCCATCAGCTGGTTGGAAAACTTGGTTTAGGACTCATGTCCCACCAAGAAATAGTATTTGAATTAATAATATTTTCTCCTGATTCTAAAGAGCTTCTGCTTTTTCAAGAGAAAAGCAGAAAAAGGAAGGAAAAAAAAAAATCAAACCAAACAACTCTGGGCTGACACCCCAAGTTCAGTATGTTTCATTCTTAACGCTTTGCAGTAATCAACAACCAATAAATAAACGATCCCAAAATGCCATTCACTCCCACTGCAGAGGCATCTGACAGAAAGCAGTCTCACATTACAGCTAAGACATAGGGAGCGGCCACTGGAACAGGCATCCACCTGCCCTCCACTCCACTCCCGTATGTCCATCTTTATTCCCCTTCTCTGGGCCCTATGACTGTGTGGCCCAAGGTTGAGCAAGACAGGCTGGCTGAAGCAAAGGGAAAAAAAAAAAAATACTAAAGGTTTGGGTTTTGTTATGGCTTTTTGTACTGCTAGTCTTCTGCCAGGTCAACCAGCTGAATCGGCTTACCCTGCAGCCGCACCAGTGTAGGCATGACACAAGTAACAGGAGCTGCCTGAGGACCAAGAAACCACTTCCCTCAGCAGTGGCCCACCATGAGCTGCAACATCAAGCTGCACCACTATCCTGCAGCTCCAGAAAGACCATCAGCAGACATAAGGTAGCACCCCTAACGAAAGAGAAAGCCCTACCTCCCCTTTTCTCCTAGCCACGCTGCCTTGACTCCTACCAAGGAACTAATTCAGGCTGAAAGTAATCGCGTTTCTGGTGAACGCCTGCGCAGGGGCAAGGAGGAGTGCAGGGGAAGTGATGAGCTCAGCTTCGAGCACTTTTGAAACTGGAGCGTAAATGAAGACTTTAAGAACCTTTCAAAGAGTTAAATATTGCTGTTGTCCATTGATGACAAACAGAGTAACAAAACCAAAAAGCAGAGATAGCCACAGGAAACACAGATATTGAAGAAAGTGTGATATGAAGTCTATTGCACATTAAAATGAGACAGGCAGAGCAGACTAATTGTATTTTATAAAGCAGCTAATAGAGGCCCCTTTAAGTGCAGATGTTCTGAAATCTGCCACTAAAGAGACAAAACTATAAAAAGGTGCAGAGAAGCAGCTGGAGAATAAAACTGTACTTCTGTCATGTGTAAATTCACTGATCTTAATGTTCTTACCTCAAAAGATTAATTTAGGTAAAAAATTTTGTTATAGTTACACTCACTCCTTTCCAAAAGGAATTTTCATCGGAACATCCCCTTAATGTTTAACAAGGCTAGGTGAAAAGATTTTCTTCTCCCTGTGTACTGGACCTGGCTAGGATAGAGTTAATTGTCTTCACAGCAGCTCATATGGTGCTGTGGTTTAGATTTTTGACCAAAACAGCACCGACAGAACACTAATGTTCTTGCTTTTGCTGAACAGCGTTTGCACAGCATCAAGGCCACCTCTGTTCCTCACTCTGCCCCCGCAGTGAACAGATGAGGGGGTGTGCAGTAGGCTAGGAGGGGACATGACCGGGCAGATGACCCACACCGACCAAAGAGATGTTCCATACCATGTAACGTTATGCTCAGCACTAACAGGGAAAAGAGAGGGCCTGGGGGGGGGTTAGCTCAGGAACTGGCTGGGCATCTGTATACCCACTGGAGGTGGTGAGTGATTGCCTTTACATCACTTGTTTTGTTTTCTTCTCTTTTCTTCCACTTATTCTCTACTTTTTAAATACTTGTTTGTTTTATCTTGACCATCAAGTTTTCCTGCTTTTGTTTTTCCTTCCCTCTTGCCCCATCCCACTGGGGGTTAAACCACAACACTGATTAAAAAAATGTTATAAAATAACAAGAAAACAATATGATAAAACAAGGGAGGACAACAACTCTACAGAGCTGTAAAAATACACTTGGAAAGAAGAGAAAAAAATATAAATTAATCTTTAAAAACTAATTGTTCCTCCAATTAGAATTCTTTGTATGAAAAAAAAAAAGACATTTTTCAGGAACTGAATGTTTTCTAAGTGCTCACATTTGTGTAGGAGGTCTGAAATCTTTGCTCAAGATTCTGCAAATTGCTATGGATTCTGAGCTGAAAATGCTCAAAATCATATTTCGAGTGTTTGGAATTTAAACCCTCTTATTTGAGTAGATTCCTCTTGCTCTCAAGAACAGCAGTTCTGGATCAGGAAATGCATTTGTGGGAATTCATATACTAGCAGGAAATGCATGTCACATACTTAACAATAAATATTGCAGCATCTAAGTGAAATCCATTATATGTTTCAGCAATTAACGAGATTCAATTAAAATGAAATCCATACATACAATTTTGATCAAAATCAACTATTCAAAAGATATATGGAGAGAAGATCTACTTCAGACTTTCCTTTACATAAACAAACAGATTATTTGTAGTTTTCCTGAGAGGAACAATCTGAGAAGCTGCCTCCATTTCTATTATCTCTCATAGTTCCAAACAACTGTAAAAGCTGCAATAACTTTGACTTTAATTCTGCTAGAAGCTGCTTTTTGGATGACAGCTTACCTTGAACAATGATATCATCATCCAAATATATTACTTTCTCATGTTTCTGGATAAGCAAAGGAAGATAAAATCGAACGAAGTTCAGCTATTAAACAAAAAAACAGGTAAAAACTAAATGGTAAAGCTGTTTAATGTAGTCTCAGCTTCTGTAGTTAATATATGATAGTATATATGTACATAAGACAGTAGTTTCTGTCTCTATTAATGATCAGTTTTAATTTCTCTCTTCACTGAGTACTAGCCAGTGATCATTTGCTTCCTCCCCCATAACTTCAATAGTATCCTGAATCCATTATTACTATTATTATTTATCCCTACTTTACTTACTATGGCCCTAATCAAGCAGCCCAAAACAGCTGCTTCTTCACAGAATCATTTAGGTTGGAAGGGGCCTTTTGAGATCATCTTGTCCAACCCCTCTTCTCAAGCACCGTCCACCCAAGCAGGCTGCCAGGGACCATACCCAGTTGGGTTTTGAGTATCTTCACAGATGGAGACTCAGCAGCCTCTCTGGGCAACCTGCTCCGGTGTTTTGACTACCCTCACCATTAAAAAAAGTTTTTTCCTGTGCCCAGAGGAAATTTTATGTATTTTTATTTGTGCCCATTGCCTCTTGTCCCTCCCCTCTGGTATTTATACACATTGATAAGATCCTCCTGAGCCATCTCTTCTTCAAGCTGAAGAGCCTCAGCTCTCTCAGCCTCTTCTCATATAAAAAAATGCTCCAGTCCCTTAATCATCTTTGCAGCCCTGTGTTGGACTTACCCCAGCAAGTCCATATCTTTCTTGTACTGGGGTGCTCAGAATTGGACACAGTACTCCAGATGCAGCCTTACCAGCGCCGAGTAAAGAGGAAAGATCACCTTCCTGGACCTGCTGGCAAGGTCTTTCTAATGCATTTTTACAGCATACATCATACAAAACACTTTAAATTTAATAGTGTCATCATCCCACTTTATAGGAATTATTTGACTGGTGGCACAGACAATGACTTCTACAATGGCAATGAAGAACACAGCAGAGGGAAAAAGAATATAAGAACCACCATACTGATTCAGACCATTTTACCCAGCACCTGCCTTCACAGGGGTCCTAAGCAGATGCTCAGTGAAAAATAAGAATAGAGTAAGCATACAAAAACTTGTTCCAAGTATTCTCCTAGCTTTCAGTTATTTTCAGCTCAAGGGATTTCCTGAACCAGATGTGATCTCTCTAAATATAAACTTCAGTCCTCACTGAATCCTTCTAAATTTTTCCATCCACAAGACCTTTCAGCAAGGAATTCGGAGGTTTAGTACCCATTGCATGAAAAATGTGCAACATTTCTTCTTTGTTCTGACTGTGGCTCCTACTAATTTAATCTAATGGCCATTAGTTCCTGCATTGGGAGAGACAGTGATCAACCATCACCCATCCCGTCCTGCATGCCACTCAGTTCTGTAGACCTCTACTATTTTAATGCTAGAAGTCACATTTCCAGGCTGAACAGCTTTAACTCACTGATTTCTTGCATGAAATCTTTACCATATGTTAGAAATGTCAAAGGCTCAGAGAAGGCAGCAAGAATAAACATTCTGAACAGACCTGAACATTTTCCAGTGGTGCTACCTCTTTTTCAGATAAGAGGACAAAGACTGCACATAATATTTAGGATGTGGGAAAACTATGGATTCATATTGTGGCATAATGATGTTCTCCATTTTGAACCTTACTCCTTTCCTAATTAATTTCTAACATCTGATTTGCCTTTTCTGACAGCCAGTAATATTAGTCATTAGCCTGTGAATTAACCCTGGACATGAGCAGAATGCAGCCAACTCGGCATCATGGAGGCACAAAGAACACTATTAGATCTTCCCTCTAATAAACTCTGAATATATTCTTAAAGATACAACCAAGTTTATGCCACCAAACAATGCGGTCTCAGCAAGACAGACAACTTGCAAGGAGCTTGTTATAGTGCTTTGGGGGTTGGACTAGATGACTTCTAAAGGTCCCTTCCAACCCAAACGATTCTATGATAGTGCACTTTTACTTTTTGAGTGAGAGCATAGCATTTAGATCTGACATGGCTTCTCTGGCTTGCAACCCTCTGTGTAATGGAACAGAGAGCTAGGACATGAGGAACTGGCTGGATGGCCGAGTCTAGAGAGTTGTGGTGAACGGCGTTAAATCCGGCTGGCGGCCGGTCACAAGCGGTCCTCCCCAGGGCTCGGTTCTGGGGCCGGTCTTGTTCAATATCTTTATAGATGATCTAGATGAGGGAATCGAGTACTTCCTCAGTAAGTTTGCAGATGACACCAAGTTGGGTGGGAGTGTTGATCTGCTGGAGGGTAGGAGGGCTCTGCAGAGGGATCTGGACAGGCTGGATCAATGGGCGGAGGCCAACTGTATGAGGTTTAACAAGGCCAAATGCAGGGTCCTGCACTTTGGCCACAACAACCCCATGCAACGCTACAGGCTTGTGGAGGAGTGGCTGGAGAGTTGCCCAGCAGAAGAGGACCTGGAGGTGCTGGCTGACAGCTGGCTGAATATGAGCCGGCAGTGTGCCCAGGTGGCCAAGGCGGCCAACAGTGTCCTGGCCTGTATCAGCAATAGTGTGGCCAGCAGGAGTAGGGAAGTGATCGTGCCCCTGTACTCGGCACTGGTGAGGCCGCATCTCAAATACTGTGTTCAGTTTTGGGCCCCTCACTACAAGAAGGACATTGAGGTGCTGGAGCGTGTCCAGAGAAGGGCAACGAAGCTGGTGAGGGGTCTGGAGCACAAGTCTTCTGAGGAGCGCCTGAGGGAACTGGGGTTGTTTAGTCTGGAGGAGGCTGAGGGGAGACCTTATCGCTCTCTACAACTACCTGAAAGGGGGTTGTGGTGACGAGGGCGCTGGTCTCTTCTCCCAAGTAACCAGCGATAGGATGAGAGGAAATGGCCTCAAGTTGCGCCAGGAGAGGTTTAGATTGGATATTAGGAAAAACTTCTTCACTGAGAGGGTGGTCAGGCTGCCCAGGGAGGTGGTGGAATCGCCATCTCTGGAAGTGTTCAAAAAACGAGTGGATGTGGCGCTTCAAGACATGGTTTAGGGAACATGGTGGCGCTGGATTAATGGTTGGACTTAATGATCTTGAAGGTCCTTTCCAACCTAATGATTCTGTGATTCTGTGACATTTTAAAGCCTGTAATAAGCGTTAAAGATCCTGAAAATTTGTTATGCAGTGTTCATTTACTCACAGGCTGCAGTAGCTCAGGACGTGATGCATCTTGTCTGATTTTTCCTTTTAGTACCATAGGGTTGAATTCCACAACTTTAAATTTTATTTCTTTCAGTTTAGAATTTTCAATCCATTTTCTGTCATAAAAAAGAGGAAATACTGAGTGTGTGGCAAGTACTTCCAGTATTAAATTCACAGACTCATAGGAGAATAAGAGACCTAGAAAGCTCACTCGATCTATTCTATCCCAAGATAGAGTCACTTATGTCCACAGCTATTGCACACAGACATTTGTTTCACCTGTTCTTAAAGAAACACACAACAAAAAACACCACCCCAAAAAACAACAAAGCAAACACCCCACACCACTGCCAAAAACAGAGGCTCCACATGTTGCCCAGACAACACATCTTTCACCATCGCTAGCATTAAATGCTATTTTTCTAGGCTTTCTTGCTATAGTTAAAGACCATTTTTTTCTTATCCTATGTACCGTGTTTTTAAAGCAGATGTTAGTTTTCTCTCTTTTACAGTTTCACATCCCTCAAGATGACTACCACATCACCTAACTATATTTTCTTTAGACTAAGCTAATTTTTTTCATTATTTTGTCAGATTTCTTGACACCATTGCTTATTTCCTCCTCTGACCTGTCTTCTAAATCATTCCTGAAGGCACCTAAAACTAAACATCACACTTTCTGATGCATTAATAATGTCTGCAAGATCATAAAAAAGTTTCCTCACATCTCCTGTGGTCATATGCGTCAACATGTATATCCACTATGATGCATGCCTTCCCCCCCACCCCTTTTTTTTTTTAATCAGTGTGGTCAGTTATCAGTCATAATTCTGTATTTTTCCAAGTCAGTGCTACCAAACTCCTGCTTCACTCTGAGCCAATACAATCAGCTATTCCCACCTATATTACTTTGTCATTACCTCTACTGAATTTCATCACATTTTAAAGTTCATTTTTCCAATTCAACATGATTAGTTTATTTTCAGCCCTTGCCCTCAATGTATCTGCTGCCTCTTTTCCAGCTTCATGCCAGTTGCAGATTCATAAAGAACATTTTCACTCTATTATCTAGGTTAGTGATGAACAGGATGGGAAAAACTCCCTCTGGAACCCCACTCATTACATCTTTTCACTTTGACTCAAATTGTGGGTACACAGGCTACAGAAGTGCAGTAGCCAGAGGTGAGAACTGCTAAGAAATCTGCTTTAGTTTTGATTCACACTTTCCCCCTCTTTTAGACAATGTTTGCAAATTTTAACACCCAAACATACTTGCATTACAAGCTTCTTTGGGCCTCTATTTATAAACTTTAATACACACTCTTAGCTGAAATTAACTTTACACAGAAAGTTTTTCTACTCTGAAGCTTAAGACACAGCACCAGATGAGAGGTTAAGCGCAGTGCCGTAAAGTGGGCTTGTGACAAGTAAGCATGTATATACTTACCTTACTACAGACTCTTCTGCAGCCGATCTACAAAAGGCAAAGAGGCACAGGTGTGGGCATGGTCTGGCTATTTCACACCCCTTTACACCAGTCAGTGCCTTGCGTAGGGCAAAATGGTCCTTTTTCCTACATGTTGGGAATCCTGTGGATTGCTACCAATAGCACTACTTAAATAAGAGAGAGAAAGATTTCCCTGAAAAGCCCTCCAAAGTCTATGTCCATGCTAAGGAGAACAACAACGTGGTCCTAACTATAGCATGAAACAAAATAAGGCTGGTATATACCGAATATGCGGGATGGTGGTCTTCAGCCCAACTATGTAGAACAAGACATTAGCCTCTGTGTTGCTGTAGATGCTGCTGATTGCTGCTACAGCTGCACCCATTCTGCCCGCAGCAGCACAGATTACAACTGGGATTTCTTCTTCCATTTCTTCAGGACTCCCCAAATCAACTACAAGAAACAGAACTATGCATTATAATAGAAAATCAAGAACCTTTTTGTGTCAGATCTGGGTCATAGGAATGAGTGTGTAGTTCCGTAAGCAGTGGAATCGTATCACAATCACCCCATTTTCTTACCACATCCTATACACACCCTCATTGGGTAAGGCACACAGCATGAGCTGTCGCTAATCCAGAACTATGTGCAGGTTGACTGGACTGTTGGATATGTAACCGAGCTCTTGGCATCTTCTGCTCAGCAGGAGCACAATTCAGCCTGTCCGCCATGTAGCTGCTTATTCACATGAAGCCTGAAGAAGTTTGAGTACGTTTGAGACTTCTCAGTTATATTTAGTACAGATTGAGCAATAGGTTCCAAAATTATCAAAGGAAAGAGGTAAGTTGAAGAGATGGTGCAACTGCATGAGCTTCACTTCTTTGGTAAGCAGGCTAGAAAGGAATAGTGCAAAATTTTGTACCAGCAGGAAGTTGCTAATCATAAAAGAAAAAAAATCTGAACAATACTGAATCAGTTCACATTACTGTTAAGGAAGCTTTTTATCCCTAGCACTGATTAACTTACAGAACTTACATGAATATATTTATGCTGGTTAAAACGTAACCATTAAACTCATAACAGCCCCAATGAAAATATACTGAAAAAATTGGTTTATACCAAGACAGTTTGCTTGTCCTGGGAACAGTGAATAGCTATTAGTATAAACATTAAATACCAGTCCAACCACATCATCCCTAGCAGGTTTCTGTGACTATAAAAATTCCATCAAAAATTTCTGCTCTAAATAGGTAGGCCAAGAACATTCCCAAAAGGGCAAACTGTGATCAAAGTTTATTATCACTTGACAACTCCAATACCGTTCAGCACAGATAAGGATGTACTCCAGCTTCCATCTACATCAGTGACATCTGGATAAAAATTGGAATCAGAATGACAATTCTTAGTCATTACTATCAATCTCCTATTTTATTCAAGTAATTCAAAAGCAAAAAATACCACATCCCATACCATATGCAACAGTGAGTAGCTCATCTACTGCAAGGCAAACAGGATTCAATAAGACAAAAGGCACAGTTCAAATGAAGAGATAAGGAATATAAAACAAGAACATAAATGAAACAGAAGTACAAGTCATTTACCTGTTTCATTCTTTATTGCAGATGGCACTTGGTGAACTTTGTTATACAGAATGGCGCACACAGTTAAGACAAGAAGTAACAGTAAGATCTGGTTAACTGAAACAAAAGGCAGAATTTGTTAACAATCAGTACAATAGTGAATTCCCAAGAACCTTTTTTTAAAAAAAAAAATCCAATTTGCAACCAGTACATATCATAACCTGTATTTGCTGTGTTTATCAAATTCTCCTTTCTCTTGTTATTTGATGAAGCTAAAATTTTTATGTTAAAAACACAATAGTATCTCACCCCCATTATAATAGTTTCCAGCTATCTGATTTTCAAGGATAATTTGCTCATTAAATCATTGAGCACCCAATATATATGGGTTACCCATACCAGGAAATTCACATGTTTCTGAATTTTACCAGGAACCTGGAATTTTCTTTTCTTGGCTAGTTTGTTGTCTGTTTAACATCACAGGACTTCGTGAGTTAATTATTTTTACCTAGCCCTTCCCTTATCTCACACTTCCCTGATAAAACTTCAAACACAGGAGAAATTTTTTTTCAATTTCAATGTATAGATCATCAAGATGTATTTGAGCAAAACTCTGCAAATATTAGAAAAACAAACCCAGCATGCTACTGAAACCAGACATGTTTCAAAATATTTGAAAAAATACATAAACATTTTGACAGTTACTTTAATTAGTAAATTCAAAACAAAGCATAAAACAGCAAAAACCTTACTGCATATTCTGATTTGCAGTTCCTACCAGACTGTCTTGTACAAGTTTACGTTATTCAACATAAAACAACCACAAGCAGGTACCGGGACAGTTCACAGAGTTCAACAGGGAAGGAATACATCATCGTCATCAACAGTGACTTTGATGATGGGAGTTCTTTATATTGGACTACTTTGTTACTCTGCACCACCAGAAAAGTTATTTAAGGTGGACAAAAGAGCAAAGGGAACAAGTTTTGAACTATTTCAATCAAAAGGGCCAACTGGCCAGAACTGGGCATGAGGATAAATTGAAATTGGTAAACATACATCACTGAACCTGCACTAATTTAAACCAGCTGAGGAGACAGCCCCTTGACTTCAGAGAAATTTTGGGTGCATAACTGAAGGCACACACCAGTCCATTTTCAGTCACTGACCCTGACAATTGATGAGGACCTCAAATTTCTTGCGGCCACACCTCAACTGCAAGTATGAACAGTATTAATGTGCAGAGTTCTGTAAAAAAGTCAGGTTCAGTGCTTTAGGCACAGCTCACATGAAACCAGCAGCTACCTGCACTCTTAGTGGGAAATTCCAGACCACCCAGTCTCACGCAGTAAAGCAGTGAGTAATTTCAAATTAATGGAGTTTATGGTCATACTTATCTGACCTCGTTAACAGGAAAAAGCTTATTTGTATACTTAGAGGTAAGCACAATTTAGCAAAACTAGAACTATAAATTTGCATGCAGCTGTGACAACAGCTGCATGAGAAATTGCATTTGACATTTCTGTCCCCTTTTAAAAATACGTATTTAAAATGTTTTTCTCTTACTTTTCTTTAAAAGAGCCATATGTCCTGTTGGACGAGAACTGTGATCTGTGGTAAAATAAAAATAAAAAAATAATTAAAAAAAAAAAAGCGCGAAAAAAAAAAATCACTAATACCAGCAGTAAATACTAGTTAGTTATTTCAGGGACAAGGTTTTGCATAATCAAATTTTACTGTTGACCTGGTAAAAGTAAAACTGAATTCTATCTTTGTAAACAACTTTTTTGGAACAAATAACTAATATTCTGGGCTAGAACTATTGCATATTTTAATTTAGGCTACGAGTATGTTGAAAAGAACAGAATTTTAATAAATTCTATCCAATCACCTACATCAGTAATAACTAAGATTTCTAAAAACTTTTTAAAGTAATGTGCAAAGAAGTATTAAAACACTCACTGATGCAATTTGTAAATACATTTACATTTATCTCTGATTTCATCTAAAACATAGCAACAATCACGAATACTAATCTCTTGCTGGAGTAAGTTCCCAAACATATGGGAATCTTATACTGGAGCAGTATCTTTCAGACTCAGAAAATTTCAGAGCAATAGTGAAAATATTTTCTAACAGCAGTATCCTTCCACTAACAGTAAGGGGAAGAGTTTGTGCAATGAGGCTGGTATCTGAGCACATTATTTGTGATGCTGAAGAAAATGAGGTAGCCTTCCTGAAAATTGTATTTCTAAACCAGGCCAAGAGTGGCCATGACTTTATACCCAAGAGGACAGAACATAATTCCTAAAATACAGGATTATGCGAAATATAACATTCACTTGAATTCTGGACCCAAAACTACTGTTTATGAAAAAAAAATAAACAAAACCAAAAAAACCTAACAGTAAAAAACAGCATCAGAAGTTGGGGCGGGGAGGGGAAAATACAACTATGTGGTCTAACCTTTATGCTATGGTAGCTGTACATAGGACAGAAACCAATCTTTTCCCTGTTTCCATACATACAGGTATGGACACATTACAGCACAGACAAGAATATATGACAGTTTCTATGCACACATAAAAATGAAGTTTATTCCGACTCCTTGAGAAGGCAGAACAGCAAGAATTCTTGAAACCTGAGTCACAAAACTGACTGCCTCTCATTGGATAATGCTCAAGTTCAGGCGGCATCCTAAATTAGTTTCTACTTCGACTAACAAGTTAAATGACAATAAAAATATGAAAAAAGCTAAGATGTGGCTTTGTTTACAAACCACTTATATTCGCATGTATTTATCTCCTAACAGACGACTAAATCATAGCAAGAGGAGTACTTCTGAAAGTCCTTTCACATCTGCAAAACTTATCTACATTCCAACCGCCCACTCTCTTCATGTGGCATTAATTTACATAGAGAGGAAATCAAGCTTATCAGTTAAAAAAAAAAAACACCACTGCTGAGAAAGCCCTTCTTTCATGCATTATACACAAGTATGGTCTTCTTATCCATTTAAAAAGTTTATTCATTTAGGTAAGCAGAGAGAAAACAGAAGCCCCTACACTCTTGGAGTAACTTTCTAACCCCACTTTAGCTAATCACAATCTTCCACTGATTTCCGTAGAGCTGACTACTATCTTTTAATGAACATTTGTAATGATAGTCACAAACAATACTGATGATCACTGCAAAATGAAAGTTGGATAGCCACAGCTTCATTTATGTTCAGAAATTATTAAATCCACACAAACTGAACCACATTTTAAACTTCAAAATCCAAACTCAGACAAACCCTCATACAAGTTTGAGTTCTAAAACTACAGCATTCCTAAGCCTTAGAAACTCAGATTGATTACTCACTGGTTTTTAAAGAAAGAGAGGAGTATTTCTTCCCCTGCAAATATTTACTCAGTTTTTCCTGACTGTAGACATTAGCTCCTGGAACCTGGCAGTCCCTAACTCAGTTGCCAAATCCTGTAACAAAATGAGGGGCTGCAGAAGGGAAAGCTCAGAAACAGTGACATTACTGCTCAGATATTTCCTGCTTAATTAGTCTTTTTACCTCTTCAAAGCAGCACAGTATTCGGAACTCCTCTCTCCTGAAGAGCTGTAGAGCTATTTACTTGGATCCTAGATAGCCCACAGCTGTAAGTACTCTTGCCAAAGCTTCCTTGACCATCATCCTCCTTTGAAGTCCCCTGCACAAGGGCCTTACAGGGCACAGTAACAGTTTTAAGATTCAATTCCTTTTTCAAACTCTTCAAAGTTTACTTTGGAGTTGTGCTGGTTTTCTTTTCTTTTTCTGCTGCTGAGGAACAGCACAGAGTCCAGACGCTGCACTGGAGGAATGAGAGCCCGTAAACCACTTCCAGATGTGCAGAACGATGATGCAGCCCCAGATCTGGCAAACTTGCCTCAGAGCTTCAGCTAGCAGATTGCAAACAAATCCTGTAAGACAGAAAGTCTTAAGGAGGTGAGGGAAAGAGAAGGAAACAAACCCTTCCAGGCGTTAATTCAACAGTCTAGTTGCAGGTTAGGATTCTAGTCATTATTTATGGTAAACATGAAGAGATAACTGGTGTGCAAGAGCCTAACAACATTCCAAAGTCAAACTGAAAGACAAAGTTTTCCTGGTGTCTGTCAAAACCTAAGGGAAACTTGCAAAATTCAACCCCAAGCAGGCATTTTGACTTGAATCACCTCATTTCCAAATCTTTGAGCAGTTAAGATTCCATGGGTTCAGTCTGGATTTAAAGGGACCTTAGATCAAGGTACCCAGCACATGTTGATACTCTGCCTCCTAAACTCTCCTGGAATGCTTTTGCAGTTTTATTTCAACGTAACTTCTTTTATTCAAATTCTCTCCCTCCCTTCTAGAAGCCTGTCTTCTATATGATAACATGCTGTTTTGTCACAAGACTTTAATGAATATTGAAAGGAATAATAATATTCAGTTCCAAACCATTTTTTGTATTTTCAGCATGAGGCAGTGCAAAACATATGAGGATTGTTCCGTCAAGGTTTTAAAAAGTGTTGTAAATGAAGACTGTTGTTCCATTTGCAGGAACTGAAAATGTGGGTTTTCAACTGTATGTCGCAAACATGCCGTAACTGCATTATCTGTGTCTGATTTTGTACAGAAATCCATCTTTTGCAGAGTTGCTTTAAGGAAAAATAAATGAAGTTATACGTAGTTATGTGCTTCATGTAGATGGCCACAACTATTACTTTCTCTGTACTACAGTATTTTTTAAGCTGTATTATACTCATGTTCATCAAAATCCACCTATGCTTTGTTCATCTCCCATTTCTATGTGCATCCAGAACAGATGCAATATGCACACAGCTGTATGAGCCTGCAGCATTGGGACCATCTGCATCACCGGGCAGCAACCCCTGGATTACTGGCAAACCAGTAGCACCCTCTCCGGATTTCCCTCAGCCTCACATGTTTATGTTCTCACTTAACACCCCTCTCACACAGGAAAAGGAGCAGCTTCTGTCCTGCAGAATGACATCTTCGGGTTTATTCAGATCATCCGCAGCTAACTGTATAACTGAAACCTTGGTTTCTAGTCTCAACCTTGGGTGTTTAAACCAGCAACTCATTTCTTTCTCAGATGTATCAGGCAGCATACCTCGCCCACCACTTGCAAGTTTAAAAAAAAAAAACAAACTGCCACACATTTCTGAGGTTTTGAAGGCAGAGCTGGGTGCCCTCAGCTAAACAGCACACACCCCAGTCGCCCGGGACGGCAGGCAGCAGCCCCCCACAGACGGGGTGCGGTGCCGGCAGGCTTGCCTGCGCCAGACGCCCTTGACAGGACTCCCGCCGAAGCAAGGCAGAGATCGGGGGCTCCAGAGGTGCGGAGGGAGCCGTGCAGAGAGCAGCCTGTGGCAGAGGCGGCGTGGCACAGCCCAGGGGGTGCGCCCGGGGCCGCCGAGAAGGCGGCATCCAAGGCCCCGCGCTGGCCAGAGACACGACGCGGCTCCTTCGCTGCGCATCTCGGCCGGCCCCCTTCACCCAGGAGGAGCAAGCCAGCACCCGGCAGGCAATCGCCGCCTCCCCCAGCCGCCACGCAGAGGAGACCGGGGGGAGGGGGTTCGAGCTCCCCCTCAGGGACGAGGGTAACCGACGCCACCGGCTGCGAGCCCCCACGGGGCAGCCACCCCCCTAGCCCCGCGCCATCACGTGACCCACGGCAGCGCCCCGCCGCTCCCCCTTCCCTCCCGGGCCTGCCCTGACCGCGCGGTGCATTGTGGGAGTGGCGGTAAGATGGCGGCGGCCGCCGCTGGATTGAGCTGGAGGCGGGTGTCTTCCTTCACGGGGCCGGTGCCGCGCTCCCGCCACGGGCACCGCGCGGTCGCCATCCGCGAGCTGGTCATTATATTCGGGGGCGGCAACGAGGGCATCGCCGATGAGCTGCACGTCTACAACACGGGTGCGCGGGGCGGGGCGGCGGGCGCGGCCCGCCGCGGGCGGGGGGGGCAGGGAGCGCGCGGGGTGGGGCCCGGCCGGGGAGGGGGCGCCCGGGGCTGTGAGGCGGGGGGGGAGGGGGCCAGCGGTGGGGCTGTCATGTCTGTAGCCGCCCGTGGTACCGGCCGGCCGCCGCTGGGCAGCGGCCTCCTCACGGAGGGGTGGGACGGGGGGGGGGGAGGTCGTCGCCCCCGTCTCTCGAGCCTCCTGCCCTCTGCCGGGGCTGCCCGCGGGGGGCTCGGCTGAACCGCTGGCGCTGAGGAGGTGGCGGGCGGGCTGTCTGCCCCCGAGCTGAAAAGCTGCCTGGAGCTGATATTGGGGAGGGAGGCGGGAAATACGGCGGGGCGAGGGGTACTCCCGGGGTTGTGCTGCGCCCCGGCTGAGGAGGTGGGGTTAATGTGCCTTTCTGGCAAAAAGGAACCTGGAAGATCCCTTTCCGAGCCTCGCGTCTGCTCCGCTTTCCCAGCCCCTCGTCCTGGGGTGCGGAGTCTTCCCCTGCAGGTTTCGGCTAAATGACTGCAGGCTGGATTAGCCCCCGTCGAGTGTCCAGATCCCCCTTCTTCCCTCTGGTGGCTGCTCACGAGAGCTGAACACGCTGAAATAGAAGTCTTGGTTAGAAAAGTGAACATGTTGGCATTGGGAGCCTTTCCAAACAGGAAGCTGCCCAAGCCCGATTTTACTTGTGAAAGATTAGATGCCTAAATAGTTACTGTACGGGATGCTGTATGAGGCTGCAAAACTTTTGTGTAATTTCAGTGCTTGGGCTGAGACGAGAGAGTTAGGTGACTGATCTGCGCTTCTTAGTTAGCCAGTGCTGGCTGCTTGTGCACCATGCACAAAAGCAGCACATTAGCTAGCATTTTAACTTGCCAACTTTAAAGAATAATTCGGAATTTATTCTTATCACACCCCTCCCCCCCCAAAAAAAGAAGGTGGTGATGGTATTTTTGCTGAGTGTTTTTGAGATAAAATCTGGGACTGTGGGCATGTTTTGGAGGTAGGTTATTAAGAAGAGAATGCTTACTGTTAAGAGTTCTTCCAAGCAGATTTTTCTATGGTAGCTTAAAGATCTGCTGTACTCAATCACAGTTTTTGGGGGAGAAAAAAAAAAATCTCTTAACCTTTCTGTTTTGATGAGTAATCAAAAGAAAGCTTTTCGATAGTACAGTTATACTATCTGTCAGAACAGAGGTTCTGATATGTGCCTTTTGAGTGAGTCTTAACATCACGTTTTTTATATTTCTTCTCAGACTTTCCGCTAAAGGTGTTTCCCCTTTGTGGCAGTGACAAAAAAGATCACGACTCAGTTGTTCCACTTCCCAGACGAGTGTTTGACCCAAACTGACTTTTTTTTTGTCTGGGGGCTGAGATGCAGGGTTGTGACCTGGGCTGCCTGAGTTTGCAGTGTCACCCATTACTCTTGCTACGTGTGTGATGACTTCCAAGGAGCTAGCACACAGTGGGGACGTTTTAATCCCTTGCAGCAACATTCACTGGAAACTTCTAATTTCACACTTTTCCTCTTCGTGCTCGTGAAGAAAGATTAGGAAAAAGGAGACAATATCTTCTGTAATTCTTTCATTGCAGAACAGTTTAAACACTAATATGCTGCTGCTGGATCAGGCAGTCTCAGTTGTTCTTTCTTGCCCCTGCACCTCTCCTCTCCCATGTATCAGTGCAGCGCTCTGTAGATATTAACATTGGTCCTAGAACAGCATAATTAGTTTTTCAGTAGTGCTATTAAGTTCAGGCACACTGCCATGCTGCTGTAGCTCTAATCATGCTGTTTTTAGGGCTAGCTCCTTCTGAGTTAGCATAGTTATCTCTTTTGTGTGGAACTGCACTTGATGTTCCTCATTAGCCTCTTTTTTTGGCAAATCTATTAAATGGCTGGGTGACCCTTGGTAGCTGACTTAGTTACAGTGACCCCATGTTGCTCATTCATATATTGAGTATCATTGGTTTAACAGATGCGTTTGCTTTTCTTTTTATTAAAAAAAAAGTTTTAATCCAATTAAAACTGAGTGTTAAACAAACAGCCCATTCACAATTTTCTACAGGTAAAAGGTAATTCTTTAGAAAGCAGAGATGTTTAAAAATACACTTCCCTTCTCACTGTTTGACATATCTTCTTTTTTTTCTCTACTATAGTTACAAATCAGTGGTTCCTTCCTGCTGTAAGGGGAGATATTCCTCCAGGCTGTGCAGCACATGGATTTGTTTGTGATGGTACCAGAATACTAGTTTTTGGAGGAATGGTTGAATATGGAAGATACAGTAATGACTTATATGAATTGCAGGTAGGAAATGGATGAAGATATTTCAGTTTTGAAGGACTACTTTATCCACTTATGAACAAACATATTTTCTATTACCAATTGCAGATGAAATTTAGATGAGCTTTGCTGTGCTCCAGGAAGAATAAACTTTTTTTTAATAACTAAGTTATTTAGATTTTCTCCATGTTTGGAATCTATTTAAAGAGACTTCCATCTAGTTGAAATTATGAAGGTGATCTCTTATGTGCCCCTTTCGATGTATATCCTAAGAAAAGCCCAGCATTACCTTAAAAATAATTCAGAAAATATATGAGTGTTAATGTTATCTGAATTCTGTTGGCTATGAGCAACTATAAATGAAGGTATTTCTGATATATTTTTCTTGTCTTTAAGGCAAGTCGATGGCTCTGGAAAAAAGTAAAACCTCAAGCTCCTTCAACTGGATCACCACCTTGTCCTCGACTTGGCCACAGCTTTTCTTTATATGGTAACAAGTGCTATTTATTTGGTGGCCTGGCAAATGAAAGTGAGGATTCAAATAATAATGTTCCCAGGTACGATGATTTGGTTTGAATTCAATGTCTTTAAAAATAAATTACTAGATAGAGGAACATTCTAGGGAGGCTGTCCTGCATACCAAGTACTCACATTTGGATTATTTGTGCAGTGGAGGGGTTACATGCTAAGAAGCTTAAATATTTCTTCTGCTGTTCCAGAATATGTAACACTGACTGACAGTTCTGACTGCTTTGGAGGGAAACCTGAGTAGACTTTGGTATTTTTTCCTAGTATTTTGAGTGATGTTTTTAAGAATGGCTTGTTTGACAGAAGAATTTAAATCAGCAAAGTCTCATGAGTCATCAGAGAATTCACAATGGAAGTTTCCTCTGTAACGCTGTGGAAAACATTTAGGAATTCATCTGGAAATTTTTTTAAGTAACAGCTGAAGCTGCCTTTATTATCGGCAGACAGTGCTGTAATGCTGAATTTTCATATCCACGTTCACCTGCAGTTAGAGCGCTTGTATCCAGTGAGCCATAAACTGGCAATTATAAGCTCTGGAAACAAGAGGTATCGGTGTGAATGCCAAGATTCAAAGACCATTATCTAAAAATAACTTGCCGATAGATTCAGCAACAAATGGCTAATTGTCTGTTGGCTAGCCTGAAGTTATCAGAAAAAAACCAGCTGCTTTTCACCTTTGTTGCCTTAGAGTTGCAGAAATTAATCTCTGATGTCCCACGACATCATGTATTTCTCACAACTTTGCAGTTTATTCCAAGTTTGTCCATATGTAGTAGTTTCTGCTAAGAATGTTGTTTACCAATGTTCAATGTTTCTTTCATGTAATAGAGTGTATCAAGTCTGAAAGGATGTTTTCTTCAGAGGCAGCAAGTCATACTTTTTTTGTTTTAAATCCATTTAGTTTTGGTACTGTCCACAATGCCATCAAATGTTTGAGATTTTAAAATTCTACACTCTCCCAAGACAGAAGTCTATAATACTTGGAAGTGGTCAGGGTTTAAAGCCCATTGTAATCTTGCTTATAAGTGAATTTTTCATACTTTGATAATAATACCCTAGATATTTAAATGATTTCTATGAACTGGAGCTGCAACACGGTTCTGGCGTTGTTGGCTGGAGTATTCCTGTGACCAAAGGGATCTTGCCGTCTCCCCGAGAATCTCACACAGCCATCATATACTGCAGAAAAGATTTGGGAAGTCCAAAGATGTATATTTTTGGAGGGATGTGTGGCTGTCGGCTTAATGATCTCTGGGAACTTGACATAGGTGAGTTGATTTGCCAGTCGAAGTTAGTGCAGGGGCCTTACTGGCTAAGAGGAAAAATTATAGTATATAATGATTAATGGCTTGATGTGGTGCAGATATTACTGGAACTTACACCATAGTGTTAACCATTTGTGATTTTTGGAAATACGTAGATATAGCATTGTTTGCA
The DNA here is from genome assembly GCF_964289735.1 of Phaethon aethereus. Taxonomy (NCBI): domain Eukaryota; kingdom Metazoa; phylum Chordata; class Aves; order Phaethontiformes; family Phaethontidae; genus Phaethon; species Phaethon aethereus. The sequence goes on along the minus strand of NC_138575.1, from coordinate 62,510,878 downwards.
TATATTATCCTCACTGATTTTGGTTATACCATGGGGTTGTTTCTTTAGAATGCTTTAAAGTTGGATAACCATAATGAAACCATAATACATCTTTCTGATAAACAATTAGTTTGTCAGTGTTTCCCATGAATTTTAGAAGAAGCTTTAAGTGCTTTTTATTGCGCTTTCTTTCTTAAAATGGCCATCTTGAAAAGGTGAAATTTTGTTTTGTTGAACGTTAGAGGTATGTTCCCTCCTAAAATCCAGGTAGTGAAATATATAGTAACAACTTTTTTGAGGGTTTTTATTCTTTTTCTTTTAGAAACCATGACTTGGTCAAGACCAGAAACCAAAGGGACAGTACCACTTCCTCGCAGTCTCCATACAGCCAATGTAATAGGAAACAAGTATGTCTGTTGTTAAAAGCTCAACTCTAGAAAGGTACACCTAGTAGGAGAATGATGATGCTTATCCACTACTGCTCAGTATAAACCATCAAACACTGTAGAGTACTTTTCTGCTTCTGTTATCCTACCTCAGTGGAAATTAAAAAGTACCATTGTTAATTTAAGTGTATCAAACTGTCAGTGTTTCCATCCTGCAGGACAATCTGCCCAACCCACAAACAGCTTTCCAGGCTTCTTAATGCACCTTTGTGCATTCTGGGGCGGTCTCAGCTGGACCTGAGCTGGCTCTGTCAGGAGCCAACTTGAGTGCCTCTGTGTCTGTGACACAATGAACTAGCTACACAAAGAAACTGCCCAAAGAGTAGAACTAGTTATAGGCAAAACCATTCTGCATTTTTGTGGGCCAGTTTTTCTGTAGTCTGTTCCTCATTACTTTGCTTCTTGCCGCTATGGTTTGTTTTGGCAGATGGCATTGATAAAATGGACTTCTAAATGTGGGTTTCAGTCCATTTTATATCAGTTTACAAGCTGGCACAAGGGGAAAGAAGTGTGAAAGCTTTGTATCTTATGATCCAACAGCTTAGCTTTTTATTGTTTACTTAAAATGTTATTAGTTTGTAGCCTGCATTATGTTTTTAAATTTTGATATCTGCCTTAGATACCAGTGTTCTAATTGTAGAATGGTTTATTGAGAGGTCTGCAGTAAAGGGTTGTAGAAATTCTGTGTAAATGTGTGATTTTTGGACACTACTGGCAGTTTGGTAGTTTGTAAAAAGATACAGTATTCACTTCTGGGAAATTGTTTGAGGAGTTTGGGGGACTTTTGTTTGTTTATTTGTTTTTAATCAGTTAACCTACTCAGAAATTTCAGAAGGTAGATGTCTGCAACAGTACTTTCTAAAGAGAGTAGACACAAATAAAATCTGCTGTAAACCAGAACTGTAAAGCACTGGAAACTTTCTGTTTTGTCCTAGCTTGAGAGAGCACATGCAGCACATCTGGATGTTAATTGGCTTTTCTTTTCTTTTTCCCTCTTCCCTCTTTTCCTATATTTCAGAATGTATGTTTTTGGTGGATGGGTACCACAGTCAGCAGGAGGTGAAATTTCTGCTCATGATGGTGAATGGAAATGTACCGGTTCATTTTCTTATCTTAATTTGGGTTAGTGTTTCTGCCTTTCCGGGCGTGGGCATTTTGAATTAATACTTTATTAACAGAGTAGAATAAAAATTTTGAAGACCTGAGAAAAGTTTTAGGATACACAGTTGTAATCCTAGCTGACTAAAGAAGATGCCAGGTTTTTTACATCTTTCTTAAGAAGTGATTTTTTTTTCTTTGAACATTCAGCAGGTTTGCTGATGAAAATCTCTGTTAATACAGCTTTAATACTAAGTAATATAAATACTGCTTCTTCATTTGTAGAAGAACACAAGGGGCAGATCCTGAAATGATTTTTTTCTAAATGTGATAGTACTATCCCTGAATCCTCAGTTTCTGATCTTGTATTTGCTTGAGAGACTAACCAGAGGTCAGAAAATTCATCCTCTGTTAATTGATTGTACCTTGCAAACTAACTGGAAAGCGACCTTCTCCTTGTGGTATTGCAAATTTGAATGCAATAGTCTATAAAAACAGAGGTGATTTATTTTCATTTTCTCTGAGCAGTTAAGTGTATTGACATCTGTATTGCTTGTTTTGGAAAACATCTAGAAACTAAATTTTTTGAGTTTCATTTACTAGATACCACAGAATGGATAGGTCTGATCTCAGATTGCCAGGAGGACAAAAGTAACTTGTTACCAGGGCCAAGAGCAGGACACTGTGCTGTAGCAGTTGGCACTCGTCTGTATATCTGGAGTGGTAGAGATGGTTACAGAAAAGCTTGGAACAATCAAGTTTGCTGCAAAGATCTTTGGTACCTTGATACTGGTGAGTCAGAAATACATAAGAGACTTGTACTCTGTTCCATATTTTATTAACATATGGGAAGCTGGCATCGCTGATGATCAGAACATCTAAAACTGTAGCAAACTCAAAGATTATTTAAATTTTAGAGCTTATTTAAATAAACTATGCTTCACTGTTGATTGTTTGAAGGCTACAGCTGTAACTTAAACAGAAAAAATAGGAAGGCTTGTATAAAGCCTCTGAAAGAACTTTGTGGCTAGATTTTGCATTGCATGTCATAGTCAGTAGATACAAGGTGCTAAAGGGTGTTTTACCTAAACTCAAGATTCCTGGCCTCTCTTCTTTGTGATCTTTTCTGCTGCTACTTACTCTTTTTTTACCAAACCCCTCCTTCTCTTGGGATCATTGCTGCTGCTGCTTCCTCATCTCTTGGACTGCAAAAAGATACTGTCGAATCTGAGAAAGGACCAGGGGCTGATGGGAATTCTGGAGCACTAATCACTCATTAGTAGCTGGCTTGATGGCAGGACACTGAGATGGTATTGGGAAAGAGGGAACTAGAATAGTACTTGTGAGAGAGAGTTGTTGGCCACTCAAGCACAAGTATGAGAATGGTTACTGGAGATTGTGAAACATGTAGGAGATTGTGTTTTCTTTCTTTTTTTTCCTTTTTTTTCCTTTTTTTTTTTTTTTTAACTTCAGGAAGGTCAGAAGATGAAAAAGAGTAGCAGGGGAAGGATGTGCTTGAGAGTGCAGCCTAGTAAGGCATCAAGGCAAGTGAGAGGAGCAGGTCATTGATATTGAATCATGCCTAGGCCTCAGCCTCTGCAGAAGAAGTTTAAGGGAAAGCTCACTTTAGCTACGGAGAGCAAGCAAAAAAGGAAGTGCAATCTTCTGTGAATCCTTTCCAGGAACATGTAAAGCTTTAGGAACCAAAGAGCTGCATGCAGCCTTTTAGGAAAGGATGAGGATCTCTCATCTCTGTAATGCCCATAATGATGTATATACAACCCAAAGACTTACTGGCAGCAGAAAAGCCATTAAAAAAACAAAGCATCAAAACTTCAGCATTTTTGAACACTCTAGAATGGCACTTTATAGTTCTCTGACTTGACTTGCCACCTTTGACAACTGTTTCTTGTTGAATCTGGTATATATTGTACATAAGTGAAAAAGGAGCTATTGATTTTGCTTGCATTATATAGATATTTCTTAAACTGATAAAGGAGGGCAATTTCAAACATGCCATCTGTGTTTTATTGGTTTCTTGTAGAGAAACCTCCAGCACCATCACAGGTACAGCTGATTAGAGCTACAACCAACTCTTTTCAAGTGAAATGGGACGAAGTACCTACAGTTGAAGGATATCTTCTTCAATTACATGCTGATTCACCAGTGCCATCAGTGGCTGGAATACCTGGTACTGGGGTTCCCGAGACATCAGTGCTGAGTTCACAAGGTAGTAGTCAGATCACATTACGCTAATGTTTGTGCAAAGGTACAGTAGAGGATTGCATAAACAATTAATATGAGTTTGTTTTTAAAAAAATCATTTTGAAAGAGAAAGACCCTATTTCTTTGATTATTCCCAAAATGCGTGCATCGTAATTACGGAGGACTCGGCTTTTAACGTATCTCTCTCAGTTTTGGCCAGCTATCTGAATATGAAGATATTTATACAGTGCTGGACATGATTTGAGAAAGGAAATAGCAAGGAAAGGATTTTATCTGACTGGCCATGCAGTTTCATTTCAGTCTTGCAACCGAGTCTTCCTTCAGACAACTTCGGGTCTTCCTCTTGCTTACTGGAATAGATTCCAGCCAACACAATATTAAGTTTTATGTGACTGATTGGAATTTGCTTTTGTTTACCTGAAAGGTGGCTCTTCTGTACATCAAAGTCCGCAATCATTGCCTAATGTCCCTTATCCAGAAATGAAGGTGGATCATCCCAGCCAAACAAATGTCATTCCTAATAACGTAAGTGTAAACTGAAAAATGCCTAAGTGGCAAAGTAGTGTGGAAAGCGAGAGAACTGCCAGAACACTTTCTCATTTTTAAAAGTCCCTGCATATTTTTTAGGCCTTAGAAAAAGCCCAAAATCAAATGCAGAAAAAGACACCTGCTGAAGTAGTTGAATCTGTTTAGTTTTATGGTTGATAGACAGTCTTTAAAGTCCTCTTCCTGGCAATGCAGAAAGGAAACTGCAACTGTATTGACTTCCAGATTGCTAATTGGGAGCCTGATACCAGTAGAAATACTATTCATCCTGAAAATATTGGTGAAAATAATGTGTGAGGCAAAAAGAATAAAGCGTATTCCTCCTTTGTTAGTGTTTATATGCTAGTCTGCTTAGTTCTGGGTTCCAAATACAGTATAAACCTAATTATCTGTTCTGGTTGTGCAGTTGTACATGTTCCACTGTTTTGCCCATGTAAAAGAAAGAGGGAGGACAAACTGGCTAAAGCATTACATTTTTAGAAATTTAGACCTTTTCTTTATTGTGTAAGGCCTCAGGTCAGTATGGGATCCATAATGTATTGTTGTTGAAGACACATGTAGAAATACTATACATTTTACTAACGGTAGAAATATCTTAGGTATGTGCCAGGAAAACAAAGGTTGAAAGCCTCCGTAATTGTGATTTTTTTTTTTTTTTTTTTTTTTCCCCATCTCCTCAAGTCTCCCCAGTAGACTAAATGTATGCATCAGTGAACTTCCATGTCATAACATAAGAATGTGAGCTCACTGTCAGATAAAATGTACTATGTGTCAGGGGCACTTCCAAGTCAACTTAGAGTTTGAGTCTTTGTTTTATAATGGATAAGACAAGGTGGATTGTGAGGTTGGTTTCTTGTTTTAAAGTGCTAGGGGGATTTGTTGGAGGATTTTTGTTTGTTGTTTTCGAGCAAGCATTTTCATGCCATATTTGCAACTGAAATTTCTGAACTTTGCAGTTTAACAAATGTGTTGTTTTGGTTAGGTCCAAGTTTCCGTTTCATCCAACTCATTATTAAAAGTAGAAGGAAAAGAAAAGGTTGCAGCACCTGAAAACAACATTACACAGGAGACTCTGAAAAACCATGCAGATGCTACAGGATTCAAAGAATCAAATGCCCCTTCTCTTTTGCCTGTTTGTACTTCAAGTAAGATAACTATAGAATAAAAACTGATTAGAAAGTGAGAGTTAAAATTCATCTCAGAAACATAAAATAAGATTATTTCTGTTCTGCAATTTAAAATTATTTTAGAGGCCTTTGTGTACTTTAAAGAAAAAAAGCTTGTGCTAGTTATTACTGTACATATTTTTGGAAGATATGAGGAAAAATGAAATCTTAAGTTGTTTGAAGTGTTGCAAGGGACATGAAATTCTCAATATATTAATTATTGAAATCTTTAAACATAAATAGCCATTTTTAACATCAAAGAGCAGACTAATAGGGTCATATTCATTTTACAACATTAAGGTGATAGTAACTCCAGGCTCTCTTTGACACTACTTCTGTCTGTTAATAGTGAAAAGCTATTAGCTGATGTAAAATTTTAGGCAATGTAGAGAGGAGCATGCTTCTTTCTGAAGAGGAAATAGAAGATACCCACTGATTTAGGCATTTTACTGAAGTGCCTTAAGTTCAGTGTGGTGAATCCAGGCTCAATCACCTGATCTGTTTATATTTTACTTTCATGTAATTTATAGATTGTTGGATTTTCATTTTCTTCACAGTGTAATTTAAGTATTGTGTGGAAATTTTGCATCTTAGTGCTAAGGGAGAAACAGACTTCCACAGTGGTTAATCTTAGGTTGATTGTTACAAATCTGTGATGCTGATTTGTGTGGATACTTTATATTAGGATTTTTTTTTGCAAATTCATCCTTTTGTAACCAAATAGATGTAAAATAGCAAGCTTAAAAGAAATGAAATTGCCATTTTAATATAACTGTTTACATGTATCTTTTTATGACTCTGCAGACAGACTTCTGTTAGGTTATATACCTAAAGAAAGCATTAGCAGTTAATATAATCAGATATATTCTAATGTAAGTCTGAGCTGAACTCTGGTTTTATAGGAAACTAAAGCCATTAGATCAAGTTGAGATTTGTTATGTGTTATCAATATTGAATTCTGGTTAATATTTTCTTTTTTTTAAGGTCCTCAGACTTCAGCAAATGTAGGTGAATTACATGACTTGGACAAACGAACTGTAAATCCTGATGCTTCTGTATCCAGTACTGTCTCCAGCACACAAACTATGGTAACCCAGCAGGCTGTTAAAACTGAATCATCAAGTACAAATGGGGCAGTTGTTAAAGATGAAACTTCACTAACAACATTCAATTCAAAATCTGAAGGTTTGAAATGTGTTTCACATACTGTATTTTGAGCCATATATATCTAAGGCCATCAGAGTTCCTCTAGTGTGGTGGGATTCCCATCTTAACTAGTATCTGAGACTGAGATAGGGCTTTGGGCATTGAGTACCTTGGGCAGCTTGGATGATCTCTGCTATGATTTAAATATCTTTTAAAAGCAGAGTGTTCCTTTTACACATTTGTAAACCACTTTGTTTCCTGTAAGTGAAAGGTCCTTTAGATCTTCATTTATGCAGAAGGCCATTTGCTGAATAGCAGGGGCAGCCAGTTTTGGTGCCCATAGCACATTTGCTTTTATTCAGTGATTGTCTGTTTATTTAGTCAGCAAAAGACTACAAATAGTAACCTTTGATGGATTTGGTTTTAAACCATTGACCTCTGTAACAAATATGGCCAGTTCATGTGGCTAGCTCACCACTAGTCAAATGTGGTGACCTCTTTACAGTCTGCTTGAAATACCTGAAATAAGCAGCAATGCAGAAACTAAACATATTGATAGTTCTTCACGTTTTGTTTTTCATGAATATCAACAGGCTGTGCTTGCTATTGTTTTGAGTGTTAACTAAAGAACTGTATTCTCTTATTGATGCTGTGTGAGTAGTGTATTTTTTACCAAACAGTATTGTATTTTAAAAGCAAAAACCAGACACACAAGTACAGAATACTAATATTCCCTTGTGTTGCTTATGTGCTTTGATTTATATATCTTTTTTTTTTTTTAAGATTCCATTTTCAATTTAATAAATGTTCTTTTTCCCATTTATTAGAATTGTTTAAAGATTAACTGCTCATGTTCAGAATTCAGGCTGTGTTGATGTCAGAAGCAATGCATTCACATTAAGATTTCATGCTTAGACTATTTATACAATGTCATCAGTATGTGTCTCAATCTGGTATTTAGATTATTTGTTCACAAATGTTTCATAATTCCATAATTTCTTAGGATTTTCTGAGTCCTGCCTTTTGTTTATATTATCTGTATCAGCCTGCAATACCAGGCCTTTATAGTTGTCTTGTGAATATGATGCAAGCCAAAATTAGTTGTTCATGTTATAAATAGAACTGCATGCGAAAGAAGTCAGACATACTTTTGCAACAAATATTTGTAAATGTCTATTGAGGTCAACTTTCATACTCTGTGGACTTTGTGTTAAACTTTTCGTATCACTTAAGCTTTTTAAATATAACTTTTTGTTTCTAGCTGCTGAAACTGCTTATATCACGCCTTCAACAAGGGGCAATACTGGACAGACAAATGATTCACACTCCTCTGTAAGTCTGAAAAAGTATAATCCAGTTGCTGTATTAGTTGTAAGGGCTCTTCTGTTTTCGTTTAATTGTATCTCTGAAAGAAAAGCAATGTATATTTAGGGCTTCAAGTGAGTAATACAGGGGTAAACATTTCTGTTGTAAAACTAATTGCATTGGATGGGTTTGATTTGAGTCTAAGTAGCAGTTGTGTAGTTGGGAGGAGATCCAAGTATGTGTTTCAGCTGTTGAATCATTTTTATTGGCTGGCACAGTGGACTGGTCTCTCTGCTGCACAATGTGCAAATGTAAAATGTTTTTCTGTATGCACAATTGAATTTAAAATTAAGCGTGTATTAGATCAAACTAGTGTTAGCTGCTGATCTATAGGTTTGAAACACAACTAAACTGACATCTTGATGTTTTTCCCTAGAGGAGATGGGGACTGGCTATGCAAGCTGTAAATACTGCCTGAAAAAGTAAATGCTTCCTATTTCACTTGCTTACAACTTAATACACAAAATCGAGGTGCCACTGTTGCCACCAAAAGAGAGGAACTAAGAATGGGAAGAAGCAGCTGCTACTAAAGGGTTAGGGTTCTTTTGCCAAGAGCAGCTGCCACTCCTGCCCCTTTTCCATGCCAGCAGGATCATGGCCTGTCTGTGCTGGGCCCACTGACCATGCAAGCACCGTCCCCCACACCTGGAGACAAGTAAGAAAGACAGTTTGTCTTTCTGGGTCAGTCAGGAACAGTTCCCATGCCCTCCACCACCATTGCCCCATGCCACAGCAGAGGCCCTGTTCTCAGCTGCAAGTGGGTTCAGCAGCAGCTTGAAAGAGAGTGTGTTTGGGGCTGAGGTATAGCTGAATGCCAGGTAGAGCTACTGATACCGGACTATTCTGTGGAACTTCTTGACCTCTGAGTGAAGTTAACTCACAACTACATGCTGCTACAGACACCTAGTTCTACAGCTTTAAACTTCTTCCCCTCCCTCTTTAAACTAGAATGTCAAGAGGTGACATCCCAGCTGTTGGTTGGGTTTTTTTTTTTTGAATGATGGACTGTGTCTAAATCAATGTATAAACCAGTTGGTTTTGAACAGTATTTTAATAATATATGCATATTCATTTGAAGTACAAGAAAGTAACACTAGCATAAAAGGGGGTTGTCTTACATATGCTAGAGTTGTCTTTTTTTTTTTTTTTTTTTTGACATTACGTTGAAGTATGGGTAGTCTACATAATATGTTCTTCAAATACTAGAAAGCTCCACAAAGACAGATGGCACCGGTGAAAACGAGAGACCGGCAGTGGTATGATGTTGGAATTTTTAAGAACAACAGCGCTGTGGTGAGCCAGTTCTACTTGCTGCCAGAGGAAACACTGAGCATCCCTAACAAGGTAGCTGCTAATTCTTCTCTGACATAAGTTGCACATACATATTTTGGAATCTGTTGCTCATATGGTTGACAACAAAATGTGGGATTTTCTGATGCTGGATCTGGATCTGGTGCTTGTAGGAGTTTTGTATTTTGTGACCAGTAGTTCCTCATGTATTTTGCTGACCTTTTTTTACTATTTCCTAAGTCACATGAATTTTCTTCTTTTGTTTTTGTATGATAATATGGAATGTCTTATTTTTGCTATTGCTAATTCTTTCCATATTTCTGTTTCTAGCCTTAGGAAAGATTTTTAAAATTGGTGAACTTTCAAACCAGTAAAAACTCTTAGAAACTAAAAAAAAGCCACAACTTTTTACTATGTTATTTCAGTACAGCATTGAAATGTTTCGATCAAGGTTTCTTCTCTGTTTCCAGAATCTTTGCTTACAAATGGTTAGAGACTAATAAGACAGGCTAGGCTGTTTAAAAAGACTAGATATGAAACTGTAGTGGGTTTTGTATTAGACTTCTCTAATTTAATGTTGTTGCACATGTAAGTTTATATAGGAAAATGTTATTCGTGTGAAACTTACAAAAATGCTGCAGTTTTGATGGTGAAAGTATAAATTAATGAGGTCCTAGTGAACTAGAAACAAAAATTATGGGTATATGTTTTCAAGACAGAAACAAAAGAACAGAACACTTTCTTTGGAAGCAATTCACTACAAATATTGTGTATCTTGGTTTTAAAGAGTGTAGTACACTTTACAGTGTTTACGTTGATTGTGGTTTCTAATACATTATTCATAAAGAAAATACTTCCATGGGAAGTTTCAAGGATGCATCAATGCATATTTTAAATGTGGAAGTACAGTAGCACATAATGTTTCAGAAACCTATTTGTTACTAACTTACAGTGCTTTTCTTTAAAAACATTTTGATTACCTACACATCAAAGCGCAACTACAGGAATAGGAATATAGAAATAACTGTTCTTGAAAGAAAAATATTTTTTAGAACAGAAAAGTATGCTAATGGAATCATAAGTTATACTGTTGGAAATGCTACTTTGCTTTTACTTACCCAAGTAAAAATAACCAAGAGGTGCAGTTTAATTTAAATGACTGAAAAATGGGGGGGTTGGTTAGAGATGTAGTCTCATATTGCATCTTGGAACAGCTGTTTTGAGGTGAGATAGTGTCTCAGTCAGAACCTTTTTGTAAATTCTGATTTAAGTACAAAAGTATTAGTTAGATTTTCAGTTTCAATTAAATATATTAATCCCAGTTTATCACTACCCACTTCATATTTTTTAGGCTAATTGTGCTTAGAATATTTTAAAAATTAAGACAAATGTTGCTTTGTTTTCAGATGGAAAGTGCAGATGTACCAGACTACAGATTACTTAAGAAACAGGATCTTTTTCCAGGCACAGTGTACCGGTTCAGAGTTGCTGCAATTAATGGCTGTGGTATTGGGCCTTTCAGTAAAGTCAGTGAATTCAAGACTTGCATTCCGGGTTTTCCTGGAGCTCCTTCAACAGTCAAAATCACCAAGGTGAGAAATATAGGTAATTCTAGTTCTGATGTATAAAATTCTGGTCACAAGCTTAATCTCAGAATTCTTGGTTTTGTTGTTGGGGTTTTTTTCAGGTAAAATTGTCATATAAAATAGTGTCAAATGCTTACTTGGTTAATTCTGCTCAATGTAATTATCTTTAAGAAATTTGCTATAAAGAATTATTTTAAGACTTTAATGATCATGTTACCAGATACACATCTTAATCATCTGATAGTTTCCCCATGATTTTCTCTTAAATCTATAGGGGTTTACTGTGCTTTTTTTTAAAGAAAAAAAAGTCAAAAGATACATCCTTACCTCCAAAGAGTGATGATCTTAGGTTAGAATTTTCAGATGGTCTTTAGAGGGTTTTTTTTGTATTTTTATATATATGTATTCGAGTATCTAATGGTTACCTACATGCTATCGCATTTTCTCCCTTTTCCTTTAGAGTGTAGACTGTATTCATCTTTCTTGGGAGCCTCCTGCTTCACCCTCTGGAAATATTTTAGAATATTCTGCCTACTTAGCAATCCGTTCCACACAATTACAGGAAAATCCAAGTCAGCTTGTATTTATGAGAATATACTGTGGTCTTAAAACATCGTGTATAGTGACTGCTGCCCAGCTTTCAAATGCTCATGTTGATTACACTTCCCGACCTGCTATAGTGTTCAGAATTTCTGCAAAGAATGAGAGAGGATACGGACCAGCCACACAAGTCCGATGGCTTCAAGGTAAAGTCAGTGTCAGATGCAGCATTTAAATGGGCTGTAGTTGTGGCAGAGGAAGTGGCATTACTGTGTCTCTAGAACGAACACTTTACTCAGCAGTGCATGTGAAGTTGTTGAAATGTTGTTTTGTTCCTTATAGGAGTTTTCTTAAAACTTAGTTGTTGAATTTGGCACATTTTAAAAAACATTTTATATTTGTTCACAAGCAAAGACAAGCAAGTACTGAAATGTTGGTTATTCAGTCTTACCCAGTCCCTCAAATAATAAAAGCCTGGTAAGCTTCTGATTTCCCTGGGCTTCACTTCAGCTCAAAAGTTTTTTATTCTAATAAGAAGTAATCCAGCTACATGCATGGGTGTAGTCAGGTGGGTTTTTTTCAATCTTTTCTCCCTCCTTATTAGAAAAAAATTTCATAAAGTGACATAAGGTGCATATTTGTGACACATGCAGACTTTGAAGTCTGCATTACAGCCAGAAGTTTTGTCATCTTGTCCCTGTGCTTGAATTTGTACAAGTTCATGATGAGTTGGGGATGGGAACTGATGAAAATAAAGTTTAGTTTTTAGCCTGATCAGTTCTCGCTCATGGTTTAAGCCAATTGAGGGGCTCAAAATGAGAAGTTTTGCTGGCTTCTCCTCTCATCCTACTCCTTCCCCTTTCTGGCTTAGCTTTCTGCTAGTTGGGAGCTGCCTTTGCTCAGCAAGAGGTCCTGTGAGCATGGAGGAGGGTTAGGAAGGGCAGAGCCAGGGGAGTGTGGCTACCCCTTCGGGGGGCAATGAACTGTTGCATGGGTTTAGCTGACCTCTCTGGTAGTGGGCTATGATTCACAGGGTGTGGTTGGAAGCAAACTGTTGAATATACCACTGCCTGTTTTTTAACATGTGTTTTCCGAAGGTGGAGAGCAACAATGAAGAAGTTGTCTTCCCTAATACTGTTTTAACCCTTTAACTGGGAAGGGCTTTGACCATGATTTGTATCCCAGAACTCTGAAACAGTAGCTGTTTGAAAGTGTTGGACCCTGTACAGGTTGTGAAATTAGGAAACGCTTAACAATGTCTCCTTCTTTTTGCAGATATGAAAACATCAAGCTCAAAGTAGAAACAACATAATGAATCTCAAGTTTCGAATGTAGTGTTTAATGTAACTGTTGTACTATTTGTAAATGCTACAAATATTTTATTTTTGCATTGTTTTTATCTTAAAAATATATAACCTTTTTTATGTTTGAAACATCAGCGTTACACAGCCTTGCTCAGGTATGAGTACCATATAGAAACTATATTGAAGATGGTGGGGTGGAGGACCATACTCATATCCAGTAGTGCTTTTTGGTAGTGGTAGTTAAAATGTAAGAAAATACACAATTTCAAATTAAAAATAAATAAATAAATAATTGGCACATGCCGTAATACTTGATGTAGAGTCCCCATGATTGCTACAGATCTTGCATAGATAATTCATAAGATTTGGTATATGAGCAAATTCTGTTTGGTTTCATTTCTTTATACCACATTCTTCACTGTGGTGCCTGAGTACAGGGCAAAAATTTCCAGTTATTATATAGTAACTTAAAATGTATAAATATTTTAATATATACTTTTTTTGTAAAGAAATGATTTTTCTACTATTTGTAACAAATACCTTAATCTTGACAGATATCCCCCGAAGATTTAAAAGGAAAAAGATAAACGTAGTCATTTCTCCTATTACAAAAACCATAAATCCATTGTAAATGCACTACTAATATTTAGAATTATCCTTTTGTAGTTGTACAAATCTTAAACTTGTAAATACCAATGTTTACAAGAGACCTTTCTGGTCTTGTATTAAAACTTCCATGAGATTAATTCTCTTTTTTTGGGTTATTTTTGGGGGTTTTTTTTTTGTTTTAAATCCATATGCTTTGCTTTTAGCATATGCTTGCTTTTTGCACTAATAATAACTTACCTCATTCCTGTGTTTGTAATCACTTGTGTTGCTTCCATAATGTTTCTGTAAAACTTCAATCTGAAAATTTTAACCAAAGTTTAGAATACATGGTAAGCAATTTTGCACATATTATATGGCAACTTTGAACATATTTATTCCAGTTAATCTTCTTAAGTGCTTGTTTGCTTTACCAGTATATTCTACCAATCAAATTCAGTATTTCCCTCTTACTATGCATCATTTTACATTAACTAGCTAGCTGATAATTCAACAAGCATTACTTCTAGGAATAGGTTGATCCATTCCTGTTCTAAAAGAAAAAAAATTGTTCACAGTAGTGAAATAAAGGTAAACATCTTAAATGCTATTTATGTATCTATATATAAACCTATGTTTACCAAAGCGTAGAGGAAAATGGCTGAGTTGGACAAGGTCACTAGGTGAATAGACTGAGGCACCTAAATAAGATTTATTTTAAAATAAAATCTAAATTATTTACTGTGCAATGAAGTTTATACTTTGCACTTTAATTTTGCCCCAAATGCCAAAAGACTGTACGTCAATGTAGAATTTCTTGCCTCTGCCAGTTAAATTTGTCTTAAGAGCATTTGTAAATATATAAACTAAAATAAATGATGTGCCTGGTTTGGTGGGAGAAGTATCACTAAAATATTAGCGATTTAACAGTTCAAGTATCCCAGAGCTGATTTAATGGCCAGGTTTTTTAGCTACCCTGAAAATCAGGGTTGTAATGGAAGTGCTGATACAGCCTTAATTTATCGCAACACATCCCATGCTATAATAGCATTTAAAAAGTGCTGGGGACCATAAGTTGCTACAGTAGTGTTAATTGTGGCACAGGAGTAATACACCTCGTTTTACTCCAGAGGAAAATGTTGTGTTTATGACAATGACAGATATCCCAGATTCACTTTAAACAGTGTTTATAGTATGAATGTATAGGACTTTTCCTGAAGTTAACTGGCTTTAAAATCTTTGTGTTTTAATGGTCCATCTCATCAGGTATGATCTCACTACCAATACTGTCTGATAACTAAAATACCATACACCTGAACTGTTAACTAGAAGAATAGAACTTGTTTTTTCTTATTAGTACTGTGAAAGAAGCCTTTAGAGAAAACACTTGTGGCTTTGATTTTGTTGGTTGATAGCTGTGATTGTAGAGTTGTTATTTAAGAATAAATTCTGTTGGGTATGTCTGGGTGGAGTTTTTTTGCACTTGGCTTCACATACTTTGCACAATTTCTTTTTCAGTGGGTATGTCACAACTACCAAAGGGTAAAACTGTGGCGTTTTCGATGAAAGTATAATTTCTTTGTAAGTGTGCTTTCTTCAGCTGACTTGACATAAGATGACACTTTCTCTTCTTTGTCCAAGTTGGGTGATGTTGAATAAGGATCATATGCAAATCTTCGGTTCCTCACAGTTTTACTTTAAAATGAAATTGTGGTACACGCTGTAAAATACACTTTGTGGTCTGTTTTTAGAACTGTATTTATAATGTTTAAATCCCACCTGTTTGCCTATCAACTAGGTATCAGACAAATATTGATTGTTCAATTTTAAATTTGTTTGGAAGACTGCTGACATCGGCTCTTTGAGAATCTGTGTCGTCCATTTATTTCATATATCGCTAAAGGACATGTAACAGAAGCTGAAATCTATCAGGTGACAGTATCCATATTGTAGAAATATCTAGGTTTACTAAACTCCTTAGGGAAGTTGTGACTGTGTAAGTATAGGACAGTCATGCCGGTTATGGCAGACACTGCTACAACTTCACCTTAAGAATGTTCTTGTGACAGTGGAAATGAAGTGAACAATAACCTACACTTTGTGTTTTCAAAGTAATTATAGCAATATTTTTTGAATGTAGTTTGGAGTAGAGCACATGATCATGCCATAAACTCTGAAGATATAGTAAGTATTACTGTTGTTGCCTGATATTTCAGGATAGCGAATTTGACGTGAACTTAGTCTTACAGCCTGTTACTTAATAACCTCTACAAGGAAACTGACATTTTGTACAATTCAAGTTGATCAGTCTTATTTCAAAGCATTGTTTGTTCTTTGTAATAAAGTGGTTGTCCTATCAAATGCATTGTAAACACTGAAGCGTGTCTGTTTTTTCGAAGGTATACGTGTACAAACTTCACATTTCTGCCCTTTAGAAAAGGGGATGATACAGAGAAGAGAGTGAGTATATTTGTCTTGGTGGGGGAGAGGGTTTAATTGTAAGCATTGTAATACCGAGTATTACTCTGCCATAAAAATGATTTCCCAAGTTACTTCTTGATTACCTCATGGGGATTTTTTTCTTAGTTGAGGTTCCCCAATTTCCCCACCCCACCTTCTCCTGCAGTTGCTGCATCTTTACCATCGCTCTGCCCCCTTTGTGCCTTTGTGCCGTGCAGCTTGCTGGCCACTGCCTCTGAAATGCAATTTTGAAATGACTTCCCCTGTCTATACTGCGGTTATGGTGCTGGTGCTCAAAATGAGTGACAAAGGGTTTGGTGTTGCCTTGTGACTGTTTGTTGAAAAGGTGTGAGCACTTACTGTGCTCAGGCAGCCTCTAGTAAGGGTATGAATTACGTGTGTGTCCAGCTCTGCTCAAAATGTCACAGTCTTGGGGCAGGTGGCTAAACTACGGCAGTTGGCTAAGGGGAACTCCTGGGGCAGTAAGTAATACACGTTTATAGAGGGGAGCAGAGGGGAGCGAGTGAACTGAAAGATCTACAGGATTGTTTCTAGGCCTCTAAGAGACTTCACAGAAGGAGCAGACAGCTTTTAGCAGTTTCAAATTGACTCCTCCTTTCTGTTCCTAGCTATTATAATAGAGTAAGTGGTGGTGTCTTATTTTCAATTATTTGTGGTCCTTGTATTAGTGGGAAACAAATGGGAAAACCTAAACAGTTAGTAAAGAATTCCTTCATTATGCTTTTTATTTTGTTAATCTTCTCAGAGTAAGAGTTATTTTCTCTTCAAGGCAGATTTGAATTTGCTGTATGAATTTATCTTAAAAATCACTTTTTTTTTTTCTTTATAGTGTTAGCTGGTTCCTGGTGTATTTTTATAACATTTTCTAGTCAGCTAGAGGCCAGGACTTTTATTCTGTGGCTTCCAGTTCTGACACTGAAGCATGTCCAGATTCCCAGGACAGGGGTGGAGCACTGACTGCTGGCATTGTGTTAGCAGTTGATGTGTTCCTCCTCCTGTTAGTCGTTGTGAAATCTTCATTTTGGTGTGTTTTCCACTGATCTGAAGCTATGTGGAGATCCCTTTTACTAGGATTTCCGGAAGTTAGTTGAAAGTAGCAGGATGGAGAGCTTAAAACGGATCCTCTTTCTCCACAAATGCGCTTTTAGCGTACTGCACCTCTGATGCTTCTTCCAGAGAGAGGAAATCCCCGAGACGTGGGGTGGGGCAGGGGGGGTAGGCTGGGCACGCAGCCAGGTCCCAGCGTGAACGAACGGTGTCGGGTCTCAGCCAGAGAATTTCTCTCTCTTGCACCTGCAGACCCCTGCTGTGGCCTTACACGGGCCTGGTTTGGGAAATACCGCTATGAAAATCACAAACCAAGCCCAGGTGCGTTGCCTGGCCCGAGGACAAGCGATGCGGCAGTGTCCATGAGGTGGCATCCTCCTGTCTTCCCCATGCCAAGGGGCCGTGGTTGAACCCACTCGAAACAGCCTCTGGCAAATGTCAGCCCCCAGCCGGGGTCCGGGGGGAGCCTTGGCTGCGAACAGCACAGGTGCTCAGGACCGTGGGGCTTGGTGCTGGAGACGCAGCCCCTCTGCCCCCTTCTCCCTCCCTTTCCTTGCCCGCACACCCCCCAGCCAAGCGGAAGAGCCCTTGTTTGGCCGTGCCGCTATCGACAGTAGCGGGAATTGCTGCCCTGAGAAAAAGAACGGATAACGGGGAGACTCGTGCCTGGAAGGCATGAGGCAGAGGGATGCTGATGTGTTTTAGGCACCCTGTTTAATTTCGGATTATATGAGGTGGTTTGAGTTTGCTCTGCTGGGCTCATCAGCCCCACAAAGAGGCAGGAGCAGTGGAGCAGAAGAAAGGGAGGGGAGGGGGAAGGAAGAGGAGGGCTGGGATGGGAGGAAGGCCCAAGAGATCGCTGTGAGCTAGTGGGCCCATTTGGCTAACACCATCCGTATGTACCTAATGTTAGGTCATGAAAACCTGGCCCCTAAAAAGGTGGTAAGTGGGCTCCTTGGTCTGTTCCTGAAATCCTTCAAAGGCCTGAAGTACTTCGTGTTACTTGTTGAACTTCTAGTCCTGCCAACAACAAAAAAAAACCCCAAACCCCAAAGCTACCAGTGGGGGCTGGGCTTAGTTCGCTGTCATTGTTTTATTGAGGGGGTTCTTGCCTCTCACAAGCATCTGCTTTTAATATATGATGTAATTGCTAAGTTGGTACAGCAGCTCCTTAAAATGAAAATTAAGGCTCGGTATGGTTATCTTCAAAGAGCAAAAGGGACGAAGCGTTTCAGTGTGTGCCAAATGGTAAGTAGTGTTCAGAGAGCTATATCTGTATCTAATGAGATTACAAAATACCGTTCTCTACACATGGAAGTTATCAATGTCCAATTATTTTCAAGTAATTCTTAAAAGAGGCACACAGGGTGTATGCCACCTTAGGAGGTTCAAAACCACCAGTTCCTTGGTTTTGTTGTTTGCATTTTCGCATGTAAATGGATTTGGCCAGGGACTCTTACCTGCCTTTTAGGATAACCACCTCTCTCTTCCATGCAGTGCTGACGATTCCCCTTTAACAAAAATTTATTAGGTACAAGTAGTAGGTCATAACTTTGAGCAGTATTAAGAAGTACCCCAAATTTTTCTTTTTAGTAGCAGCTTTGTAATTATTACTTCATTGGACTTTGCTGAGTAGGGAGGAGACTTATATGTTGACTTTATATGCTGTCTGCTCTGGAAGGAAAATGTCCGGAGCTTAGGAGCAATGCTCTGAAATAACTGTCTTGGGGGAGGGGAAAACAAAAAAAGGACAACTTGAAATCTCAATTGAATAGTTTGAGGTTCCACCTATTTATGTTACAGCATAAATGTTTTGGTATAAATGCAGACTATTTATGTAGTTATTATCCACAGATTAATTACTGAGATCAGCTGCTTGTATTTGTGCTGCCATTAGGTTAGGAAGATGCAGTTGCTGTAGGAAGGTGCTGCTGAGCCATCTGAAGCAACGTGGGAGCTGTCAAGCCAGACAAGACAAAATTGCCCATTATTGTCACGATTTCTTTTTCTGGTGGGTATAGAACTTGATCTCACTGCATCCACGCAAGAGACACTTTGGGTGAGTTTCAGTTGCTTGGCTTGCAAAACGTGGCTGCTGCTGGTTTTGAATAGAGAGCGGACTCGTCCTCTGATGCAGCGCTCCCCAGGCCCCGCAGTCTCCCTGTTCTCATCCTAAAGTGACGGGGCCTGTTTCACCGTAGCAGAAATGCTCTCCAGGTGGCTAGAGGTGAGATTTCAGATCCTTCCCCTTCTCCCTCTGTGCTTAGCTTTTCCTACCGGCTGGCTCCAGGCAGCTTCCTGCTCACCAGATTGCTTCTCCTGCTGCGTTACGTGACACAGGGAGCTCGGGCATCTGGGCGTGTTTGGATTTCATGGCTGGGGCCGAGGAGTCAGGCGCTGCAGAAACAAACCTGTGCATCCCAGAGTCCTTTACCTGCGCTACGTACTCCTCGCCAGTGATGGGACGTAAGCTCTGATGGGGTCAACTATTTGTCTTCACACAGGGTGCAGAGAGGAGTACGAATACTATATTCTCCTCCTAAATTGCTGTTGCGTAAAGTGGTGACCACATTTTAACTGTAGTTGTATTTTGAGGGATACAGCATTTGTATCCAAATAGTGACTCTTAGGTGTGCAGCTGGAAGTTGCTTTTATTTGCCATCCCTGGTTCTGTGTTCTTTTTGTGGGGGAGACACTCTCATTGCAGCAGTCATGTCACTTCAGACAGATTCCCTGCCCTTATTTACTGAATTATTTTGTTGATTTAAAAAAAGGGTCTTCTGTAGTTTTGCCTTTTGTTTCTGCCAAGCTAAAGACACAGCTGAAGCAAATACATCTAAGAAATTAGTTTTCTGTGGTAGTTGTCACTGGGCAAGCTATAACCAGTGGCGAGGTCCCTGCCCTCCCCCCAGTTTGGGGACAGCTGTGTGCTGAGGCAGGGCAAGGAACCGCTTGGAGTTAGAAACAACCCTTTTTTGTTCTTTTGTCACGCACAGAGAAGACACAGTGACAAAGTTTAGGAGCAGCAGGAAAGAGCTTTAGTCACTGTTGCCCCAGTGGCAGGGGAGGACTCACACTGCGTGCAGCGATTTCTGGAGAAAAGCTGTCTGCCTGCCAAACAGCAGCAAAAACCTGGGCTGCCTCTGACCGGGAGCAAATTCCTGCTAAAACTTTGTTTGCAATGCACTGCTGTCGATGTGCCTTCTGGGTGAGCACTCAGCCTCATGTTACCGTGGTTTGATATCAAGAAACCAGACTCTTTCCAGCAGCTCTGTCCTAAAAGTACAGCTGCCACCTCTGATGCTGTACGGGCTGGGCTAGATTAAGCATGAGGCACACACAGATTAGATTCGCAGCCTGAAGGATGCTCCTCTGCCCACCAGATTTAAACCCTCAATAAGTTTTTTTGTGCAAAAGCCAATGGAGCATCCTTGCTCCTGCTAAATGGATCCTCCGGCCCAGTGTGCCGCAATAAGGTACTGTGGGCAATGACC
Organism: Phaethon aethereus; assembly: GCF_964289735.1. Classification (NCBI taxonomy): domain Eukaryota; kingdom Metazoa; phylum Chordata; class Aves; order Phaethontiformes; family Phaethontidae; genus Phaethon; species Phaethon aethereus. The sequence continues at coordinate 62,490,579 of NC_138575.1, read as the reverse complement.
CTGGCAGTTTGCCTAGAAGATTTCCTCAGCCAGCATCACCGCCTCCCTCGGAGCTGCTCTGCGCCGCCTCACCCCTCTCCCTGCCTCCACAGCCAGACCTGGAGACTGCAATTTAACAAACACCATGCAGCTGGCACAGAGTTGGAACCTATCATGCCTGGGAGCAACCTGCCCTTGCTCCCCCAGAGCATCTGGCCTTGGATGTCAGCACAAGCTGAACTGGCACCGAGGTTCTAGAGAGCTTTCCATTAAATTTTTACATACTGAGGGTCAGAGGGGACGTTGCAGTCCATTATCATGCCAATTTCACAAATCAATAGGTAAACAGATCAATATTCAGTTGCTTAAGTGTAATTTTTTTTCAGCCTTTTAAAGGGCGGAAGTGTGAATGATTATGCCAGAACAACATCTTTTATTTTCAAAGAGGAAAAATTGGTCTATGTTTTCAACTAGGTACATGTCTTAAGCTGTACCATAGCCAAAGGGCAGCCTTCCACCACTGCTGTTTTCACCAAACCAGTTTGAAAGGGGAATATCAGAGTAACCACTGCCCACATTATCAATATTTAACTTCTTCCTATAGGCCTGCTTGGGCCCTATATAAAATAAGTTTCCTTATAGCATTATTCATCTCAATCTACATACCATTGGGTTTTTTCACCTATAAATGTAGGAAATTTCACTTCAAATTTAAGTGAAAAGCCCCCTTTCTTCTACTTTACTTGGTACAAATCAAAACTGAAGAAAGTATGGCCTGTACCATTTGGGAATGCAGCAACTTAAAAGCAAATTGTCTTATCGCTGTAAACATAACTGCAGCCACAAGTCTATGTGACTTAACTAGAACATTAATCACATTCAAAGCTCTGCAAAATGAAGAATTTTATAGCTAGAAGGAAGGCTGCTGCCAGCTTTTGTCATGACAGCAAGGTGCTGGGGAAAATACGAGCCCTTGGCTCTCCCCTTTGCTCTCCATGTTGCTTTGCGTTGAAGAATCTCCTGTGCGTGTGCGGTTGCCCATATGCTTCCTCTCCTGCCAAAGGCAAGAGAGAAATCACCTATATATGCTTACAGCATGCTAATGAGCATCATCTTGAAACTGCAATAGGGGCCATCTTCTACTAAACTGACATGACTCACAGTGTATCCAGGGCACAGTTCAAGGAAGACAGCTATTTAAAGTACAGCCCACATAATTCAAACCGATTTTTAGCTACAGGCAGATAGGCGTGGGTCAGTAGATATTTAGGATGTACCGCCTCATGCCAAGACACCCTCTGTGTTCTGGCTACACCATCCAGCCACATATTTTAGTGTTTAGTAGTGATCAGAACAGAGGAATAAAGAAAAAAAGTAAAGATGCATACGTACATCAGCAAGACTGGTAAAGGCAGAGCCTGAAAGGAAAATCGGATGTAGAACATCTAAATTAGCTTTTCTCGTAACTGCATTTTGCCTAGAGATAACAGTATTTCTGTGCTTTTAAAGGCACCATGAGCACTCTATAAAGAAAGATCAGAAGGATCAAGTCACAGAAATTCATTTTAAAAATTAATGTAGGAAAATTTGCTTGTGTCATGGAAAGACACCTAAAAAAAGCCACTGTGCTTGGAAAAAGATCTTTGATCACTGCTACTTAAAGCAGCCTTTTTCCAAGTTTTAGCACAGGCTGCCACAGCTGTCTCAAGCTCAGTTTGGGGTTATGTTCATTCAAACAGAACATTCAGAGAACCAAAGATGGCCGTTTCATAGAAGCAGATGGCATGCAGCAGGAACGGTCACTCATAGTTTGGGTCTAAGCTACTTTTAAACTTACAAACAGAAAAGTGACAACATATGTCAGTTGTTAAGCAAAAATAAAGACTCCACAGTGATTGTGCTACTACCAATATAAATGAGCCAAGTATATCCTCAGACCACATTTCTTTGACAAGCATGACAGTACCCTGCAGGCTTTATTAGGTGAATGGTTTCAGAGAGATCAAACACAGCATTGTACTATTACTTCTACATGTGTATTTTCAGGAAATGAATGAGGAAGTTGGTTGCAGTTTTGTCCCTGGACCTCATAGAATCATTAAGGTTGGAGAAGACCTCTAAGATGAAGTCCAACCATCAACCCAACACCACCGTGACCACTAAACCATGTCCTGAAGTGCCATGTCTACACGTTTTTTTTAACACCTCCAGTGATAGTGACTCCACCATGCCACTGAGCAGCCTGTTCCAATGCTTGACCACTCTTTCAGTGAAGAAACTTTTCCTAACATCCAATCTAAACCTCCCCTGGCACTACTTGAGGCAAGGTTGCCAGAGGGTGAGGGGGAGAAGAAAGAAAAACAAAGCAGTGTTGGCTCTTTTGCACACATGATGGTGTGTAAACTACAAATTCTGAACACTTTAACCTAAACTCACAGAAGAGATGGCAGACTGAAAAATGTAGCTGGTTTCAAGCAAATGTGAGGGATGACCTCAGCCTCCTTTCTGCACATCCAATTGCCAAATCTCTCCTAGCTTCTCCTTAGCTGCAATCACAGCTTTTTCCATTGCAAATCTGGGAACAGCAAGAACAGGGTATGACGGCCTGAAATAAACAGAAGGGGCTCGTGTAGGGATTGTGTTATTCATTTGTACATTTAATGAAAAACTCCATTTGTTCAGTCATAGCTACTGAAGATTGACAGACTGCCACAAAACCCAGAACATTCACCCTATCACCACAGAATACACTGGATCGCCTCCAGAGGCTCTGCCAGCCTGATGCTGATTTCTAAGAAACACTGTTCAAATCTGCACCTACATAAAATTTTTGTTTAGCAAAGAACTGGCTATTTCAGGTTTCCAGGAAGTCTTAGTTTAAACTATTTTCCCAATATTAAACTGTTACTTTAAGGAAAAAAAAAAGAGAGAGAGAGACAAAGCCAGCAAGAAAGTATATGGCAACAGATTCAAGGTGTGGTTTTCTTAAATTAATCACAGGTATGTGGAAAGATAATTATTACATTACATTTCAGTCCACTGCAAACAGTAAAAATATCAAAAGGTCCCAAAAATTCAGTCTGAGTAAGATATATTACTAAAACCATCACCCCTATCCTAACAGGCTAAGACATTGCATCTAACAAAATTACCCACCTGATTTTTAAAGAAACAGCTATGTTACTAGGAACAGCTCACTAAATATACAGCACTACATTATCTAGGTAGAGTTTATTGCAAAACCAGGAAAGCGACAGCAAACTAGCAGTCTGTCTTCCATTTCAGAATTGTATCACTTGAACAAGTTTCAGTCACTCACACGCACACACACGCAGCCTGTACAAGTCGCTAACACAGTTGAGTTCCCCCAGTCTCACAAGAAACCTTAAAACATTTCATTAAAAAGTTAAAATGAGATCTTTTACGACAAGGACTATAAAATCCCCCCCCCCTTGAATTTCTAAGTTTTGGATTCTAAAAAAAACATACATAAAAAGGAAGAATTTTCAGTAGCACAAAGACTACCTTAAATATATCAAAGTAAGTCTAAGGAAATGCAAATGAAAATTAAATGAAGACCTGCATCGCATACATCAGTGTCTTCATCAACACTGTTAAGCTCTAAGTCTCTAAATGTAATAGAGCACTGGTTGGTTTTGATTAACTTTTAATTCTGAAGTTACATTAAAAAAAAATTAAAAAAACAGTTGTAGCAATTCTTTTGAGCTGCTAGTCTCATGAAGAAAAAGTCCCTTTCAAAATTTCAATAAATATGCTGACATGTAAAGTTAGTTGAGTTGTCATGCAAGACAAGTTACATAACTAAGACCAACTCAATCTTTATAATAAAGGCAACTTGCATTCAAAAATGAACTTTACCCTTACAATTTTATTCAAAGGGTAAACATGAATTAACCCAGCTGTTTACCTGAATTACAAAAGTAACATGATTCAATATGAAAATAAGAAACTGTCTACAAATCTCTGACAGTAATAAACTGCAATATACAATGCATACAGGAGTTATTCAGAGCAACAAACTCTTGTACAAAACAAAAATACTTTAATACTTTTAAAATCCAATTTTTTTTTTAAAATCATCATGAAAAAGATTTGAGTCAGAACTCACACCTCAATTAGTCAAGCTTCAGGTAGCTACATTACAGCTATTTAATATACAAAGAGATAAGTCTCTTCACCAGCCATTAAAACTGCCTCTTCGTTAGAGTTGCACAGCTTTTCTGCCTCATGCTCCCAGATCCAAAGTTTTCTTCAAATCATGAGAACTGAATTTGCTGAACACCAGAGATCTAGAGAAAGAAAATGCAAGCTCACATTCAAATGCACCTTTTCTGGAAGTGCACTGCAGCCAGCAGCCTTGAATTGTCACAGTGTTGGAATGTCATGACAGCTACCACCAAAGGACTAAATCAAATTCATTCTTCATCTTTCAGAACAGGGCAGCTGAATTAGCATTTGAATTTTAGCAGCTGAAGGGAGAGCAGGGGATGGGATACAGTACCTGTTGATATGATGTTGTGTAGACCATAACATTCTGCTGTTGGCCATCTGTAGTTATTAAGCCTGCTGGCAACTGGTTAGCTGAAAGAAAGAGCATTTTAAGAAAGTTAGACAGGAACTGCAGGATATACAGAGCCTTGTTTGATGTGTCTGTCATCATTAAATAATATTTAATTGTGGTCCACCTCAGGACTATGGAGCCACCCCTCTCCTCACAGCTACCAACCTACACTGCTTATAGACACACTCGTTACTGAGATTTACAAGTAAGCAAGTTTATTCCCATTATGAAACACTTAAACAAAACTCAACTTAATTTTGCATCAGATATTCTAAAAGTAAGACTGCACCTTGTTCCTCTCCTGTACGTCTCTGAAGCAGAACATACGCAGCTGTACACTGTCAAATGGAGTGGAGTTTGCAATCCTGACCACTGAAAAAAAAACAATCTCCAGCATTCAATATCCCAAGAAACCTGGAGAATTTGGAGTTTGTTTTGTTTAGACAAGGTTAGCACTTGAACATACGTGCACATGAGGAAGTCAATGAAAATGTCGTGCTACTTTATAAAACTGGATCCATCAGGGACTCTGCAATGTGGAAGACCCATGGGAGGCAGCAGATATGAACAGAGACAGGCAATGACACAGAAAAAAAGGCACTGCCAGAGCCTGATGTTACGCAAGACAGCTTCAGCATGCCCTTCAGGGTACGCATGAGAGCTCTGAACTTCATAGAGGAGAGAGGAGGCCAATGAATGGAGTAAAAAGTACTTCTGAAAACAGGGAGTGATGCTCCAAGATAAATCTTTACAATAACATGTACACTGAGGTCTGCAACATTCAGACTTAAGTATGTTACAACTGCTACTTGGAAGCAAAGCAGCAAAACTCTTTTAAGTTGTAAGTTGAGTCATCATAGCATAACACTCTCCGCTATGAGACAAACAATGGGGCTTTCTTCTTTCTGAAGCATGCCTGTTACTATGTATAAACAAGAGGACAACTTACTCAAAACACAGTATAATCCTAACAGCTTTGATCTGAAAAGCTGACCCTAATGAGTTTTTTGGTTGGGTTTTTAGGTGTTTTTTTTCCTCCCTCTACCTTCACAGTAACTTCCAAATACTTAAGTTACAAGTTAAAGATGCATTAAGATCAGTGAGAAGTGGTCCAAAATTTTAGAGCACTTCAATGTACATGTTCCACATCCAACACAGTTTAATGCCAAGCCTCTGACCAAGGCCTTGGTAATCATCGAAGACAAAGAGCTAAGGGCTGTGCCACAGTAGCACAGCTATTACTGCTACTCCTGCAGCAAGAACATCGTTCTGAACAGGTCTATAGCTGCCCCTACGGAGAGAAGTACCTGTGGCATTTGACACGATCACTTATTTTACAGAACTTCCTACCCCTGCCGCCTTCTACTACTGCAACATCTCCTTTGCATCCTGCCAAGACTTAATATGCTTTTGGGAAGGGGACAGAGGATCCACAGATGTAAGGGGATTCCTTTTTTCTGGCTTCCATTTTCTGGTGGGCATTTTACTGAGGCTAAGCAGAGCATGAGCATCCCAGAGGGGAAACTGTTCACGAATTTGCATCTTTGCCCATACAAAACAAGATACTAGACGCAGACACAATCAGAAGTTTCCAACTATTTATTTTCCCTCAATTCTTGAGCTGCAGCTTAAATGCCTGAAGCACAAATCAGAACATATACAAAATAAAGCTTTTAGAACAATTTCTATATATTGCTTTGACAAGCTTCCAAGCTGGACAGACTCCCAACAGCTGCAATCCAGAAACCATTAGCAACACCCCCAAAGTAAGTTGGGCCTATAGTTGCATTAGTGCCTTACTACTTCTGAACAAGAACACACAACTGAGTATGGATGAGAGTTTACTATTTGCATTGCCTAACCTTTAATTGTAAATTTTAAATAGTTATATTAGAAAAAAGCTTTCTGTAAGTCCCCTGCAGTCTGACTCATTTAGGTTTAGATTCTTAATTTCCAGCCAGTTTTATGAGCTTATCTTCCAAGCTAAGAGATACTTGAAGAGTCTGTACTGTTTTATATAGCCAAAGCAATCATACTGGAAGCAAAGTGTGTTTCAGATCCTGAATAGGTCATTTCAGTCCTCAGGCTTTGGATTTTTGCTAGTTCAGTAGTTTACCAGTGATTTTTAAGCAGAAGATTTATCAGATACTTGAAAAACTAAATCTCATCAGTAGATCTGACTAGAGCTGCGCCTCCTAATTCTTGTTTTATCAGCTTCAAGATCACCAGCCCTAACATTTAAAAGCCAAGGTGAAGACTGCATGCAAGAATCCAGCATCAACAAAACCAACATAAAGTCCCAACAAGTGTCAGGCTTTAATTCACAGTATAAGGAAGAAAACCTACAGTAACTGCATATGATACTCCTTGCCCTACACCTTCTAGTTGCCAATCTGTGCATCCTTTTGAATATAAGAAATATTAAGTGTTTTAGAACTGCAGGAAGATGATGTTCTTCTCTGGCTCATTTCCCAAAGACAGCTCCTCAAGTTATCAAGAGGAGTTTATTTTACTTTTTTCTCAAGAGTCTTGCAAGCAGAATGAATGTGGCCTAAAATGTAGCTACTCAGGGGAAGAAAAAAAAGTCTGCACCTTTCATTACAATCTGTGTTTAAGTGTAGAGAAAATACACTGGCATTAATATATGCATTTAAAAATCTTCCACAGTTGACATTAGCTATTACTAGAGTGTCATCATTTATCACTATGTTAAGTCTTTTCCAACATAAACGATCCTATGATTCACTCTGACCATAAATTCTACTGACTGGGAGGAGTTTATCTGAGCACAGGTTATCTTCCAGACATCTCAAACGAAAATCTCAATTGGTCACAGGTGTAACACATGGCCAGTCCAGGATGTATATTGTCCTCAAGTAAGAATTCTGATGTGTACAGGAAGTACTGGTTTTAGAAAAGCCGTAGTAATAATATAACAAATTAAAAAGTATTACTTACTAAATGTTTCCTCTGTGAGCTCCTCACTTAGGCCATCTCCAGTTGTAACTGTTCCCCCAATTCCCTTTTCTCCTTTCATTGCCTGGAGGGGTTGGGAGGGGTTAAGAAAGAATTTGTGTTAGAGTAGAGTTGGCTTGACGTTGTTTCAAGGCCCCAGGAGCTCTAGCCAAGTTTTGGAATTTGCAGAAGAGTCACTGTGCAGCAGCTGGAGTTTGAAATCCAAGACCTGTAAAACTCTATGGTCTTTTAAGTATAGTACACAGTACAAGAATATATGAAGGGTGTTTTTCATCTTAGACATACTCCTCAGAAACACTCTGCAAACTAGGATTGTGTTGTTCTAAGAAAGGCCTTCACCTTCTGCAGAAAGTCAAAGATCTGCAGTAATCCAGAAGGAGCAGCTAAGAGCATTTGTAAGAAATCACAGAATCTGAGAACTACCAAGAATGTGCAACATTTGCTTACCAACCACACACAAGTGCCTTCATCATATAACTAAGAGCTGATATTTAAAATCAAGATATTGGATTTCTCTTCCCACATCAATGACTACAGCCAGAAAGGATATCAGCACAGAAATTCAAGGCTCCCAGTCATCTGCATGCAGTTTTACAAGTATCAAGTTTGATGCTCTAGGCTATTACCTAAGAACATCTAAGAAAATAATATAGGTATAAAAAGGTATTCTTTGCAACTGTTCAATGCAGACTAATCACTAAGCTACAAAACAGAAATATTTCACTATATACAGTACTCTGCAGACAGAACTAGCTGGAATGGAAGTTTAAAACTGATGAGCAAAACCACCCAATCTAGCCATCCAATTAAAACCCAATCCCCCTACTCTGCTACCAAAGCACATGTATATGCAAAAATGGTTGCTTCAGAATTTCATTAGTGTAGTAGCACAGACCCACTTCAGACTTCCCCAGAAGTACTGAAACTAGATAGGCACTACTTGCATTTTTAATTAAAGCACATACAGCACTTTGACAGCATGTGCAACTGCTACACAGAACTGGAAAAAGATAGCACAGGGTAGTATGTCAACTTTTAGATTACACCTCCTGTTACACAGTTACCACAGGAAACAACCTTCTGGGAAGGGGAAACTTCAAGTGCTATCAGCAAATTAAACATCACTAGCAAGTCTGACCCCATTAATTGAAAAACTTAGGTTTACAGAACAAAGAAAATCTGAAGAGCATCAATATCTACAGCACTGCCAATTTAGACATACCTGCTTCACTCATGCCAATAAAACCAAGCAGCCACCCCAACAGATGGATCCACATTTAAAAAAAAAAAAAATTGCTTTGAGTTTTTTTCCCAGGATTATTTTAACCCTGAACAACTTCTTCATTCAGGACTATGAGGAAGAGAGGTCACTGAATAAAAATACCTTTGATCTGTTTGGTTAAATTTGGTATTCTGAGGTAAAAGAACACCAAAGTAAAGAAGCAAGCAAGCATAATTCTCTTTGGTCTCCAGACAGAAGGCAGGGGAACGGGGGACCAGAACAAAAAACCCAAGCAGAAGCAACTTCTTTTTTAAAAACTTTAAATTGCTGGGGGGGGGGGGGGGCGGGGGGGAAGTCACTTTCTGCTAGAGAAGGGATAAATTAAACTGCTTGGATCACATATCTAGTGTGTAGTATGTGTCAAAAGCAAACTGAAGGACAGGCTAAAAAACAGATTAAAAAACCCCACAACATTGAAGCAGGCAGCCTTCCATGTGAGTCATTATTCTGACATGACAAAAACAACTTTTTCTTTTGCCGATCTGAAGCCCAGACAAACAATAGGCATTAGGCTAGTTCCTCAGAGGATGCAGTCTAGTACAGTTTTATTGATTGAACCCAAAGATCAAATTAAGTATTCTTAATAGGCACCTTTAAAGAACAGAGGGATTTACTACCAGCAATATATTAGAGAATTTATTCAGTTGAAAGCTTTAACTACTGTGAATCAGCAAGTCTAATCAAAATGCTTACTTACTCCTTTTTCTCTTGATATCCGCAGGAATGCTTTTAAACATTACATTAGTCCCTGACAATAGCTGAGAGATACTGTGCAAGTTAGCCATTATACAATTACAATGACAGCAACATAAGGATAAACACAATCAGGATAAATAAATGAGGAAATACTGAAGTATATACCAACCTCTCTGAATTTTTGGAGGTATAACTTCAAAGGTTCAACATAGCTATCAAACCCCAAGGTAGACATGGCAAAGAGAATATCCTCTCCATTGATGGTCTTTCTTTTCTCTTGGTGACATCTCTCACTTGCTTCTGATGTTATAAAGCTGATGAACTCACTTACACACTCTTGCACGCACTCCTTTGCGTCCTTAGCAATCTATATAAGGAAAAAGTATCATAAAATGATTAATCAAGACACGAAGATTTAAAAAAAAAAAAAGGTAAAAACCAAAAGAATAAAGGAAACATCCCAAAACCTGAAGAAAGTGCCATTTAGGCAACACCTGTATGAGGGAACCACTGGATGTCATCACTGCTCTTTTTAAGCACAGCTGCAACATGATTTTAACCTAAGTTTTACTATTTCAAACAACACAGCCAACTGCCAGGATCTCCTGAAGTAATAACTATGTTCTGTACAAGCTTTTACATATAGATGCATCTCAGTATTGCTTACCTATGCCTTCTCTTTAAACCTGTTCATTGCAATGTCATAGCCCACTTCCATCTTCCTTTTAACAGATCCAGCAGTTCCAACCCCACTGCAGTACATGCCCACAAATTCAGTAATGACAAGTATTTGTATCCTGACCAGATGCAGGGACTAGAATGTATGCCTAGCAGCAAGCCTCTCTAATGCTTTAATATTCTGGTATAAGTTTTCCAAATGAGAATTCAAATAAAGAAACATATGCCCCTGGCAAGAATGAAATAAGTAAATTTGATTACGGTTTTCAGCTGGACAAAAGTAATTTACCTGACTTAAAATAACAGAAAGCATTACTCATGATTATTTGGGAAGCTGACAGGAGCCAACTGAAAGATTATAATAATTAAGAATCTTATTCTTCACATGAGAAGAATCTGTCTACATATTTAAAAAAAAAAAAGCAGTAACTGTATGTAGAATCTTCACTAGTTCCTCTGATATTTTCAGACACATAGGGCGAGATTTTCAGAAGTACTCATCAACCAGCAGCTTCCCTTGAAGTTTTTCACAAAAACCTCCCTGATTTTTCAGGATAGCTCGACATCCCATATGCTAAATTATTGAGAAAAATCTCATCTCGATCACTACAAATTTATAACAGTATGAAGTAGTGAAGAGATTTTCACAGCAAAGATATAAACGTAACACCCAGATCTCCATAAAGCCCTGAACACTATGAAAGTACAAGCAGATGCAAGGAAATTATGTCTTGCTTCTATTTAGAGTGATCTCAAAAAAAAAAAAAAAATCAACTTTAGCTAGAGGAAATGTTACTGGGGCAGGAATTGTATTGGAACACAACAGAGAAACAGTAAGTAATAGGAGCCCTGCAAAGGTTTAAGATAAACAGGTAGCATGGTCAAACACTTATACAATCACCAGCTCAGCAGAATGGATTAAAAACTCTGTTCTTAGAAGTAAGAAATAAATTAAGTCTTTCAATATCTGGCCTTATCTGCTACATGGTATAAGGCAGACTTCTTGGGTCATTTTGGCATTTGGATATGTAAACATCTGGGCAATGGAAGACTAACCATTCCCTTCCCTTCAGGATGAGGACTGGATTTTTATTTCATCCAAAATGGTTCACTTATTCCAAATTTTATGCACCTCAATAAAAGCAGATTAAATTTTGTAAGACAGAACTGCATAGAAAATTTTCATACTGATACGGGATTGTCACCAAGTCTGACCCGTTATGACAATTTCAGAGAACACATCTTAGAAAAAGAAATCTCTTGAAAGCCCTATGAAGAGCACTGTTCTGGATACTGTAATTACAGCAGTTACTAAAGGCTTTCAGAAACCTAAGAAAAATGGACATGGTCTCAACCACCTCCTGCTCGGATTTTCTTTGCTTTGCTTTTGCTTTCCTCCAATAAACCAGGATCATTTTGAAAAATATATTGTTCTACCAGTTCAAGTTCACTCAGAGGAAGGAATAAAACCCATTAACACACTTTCTTTACCAGACAAGGGTATTACCTTTCCTGTTTGGGGTATAGCATTTTTCATTATCCTTGCCACATTTGCAATTGGAAGATATATATCTTGTTCTCTAAAACTCTCTTTTGAGCCATTTGTATCTTCGTGATCATTCATGCTGTCCTCTGTGTCTAATGAAATAAAGAAAAGTTAACAGATACTGTATTTGATAGACAGCAGGCAATAATTAATTCAGTTTAAAATCTTACACTGAAGGATGAAAACCTTTGAAAGCACAGTGCATTAACATTGTAGAAACAAATTTAAAAATAGATGTAATACCAGGCTACTTTTATGGGTGTTCGATATCATCTTTATAATACTATGTACAGAAATGTACGTGGCTGCTGAACACCAAGCATTCTTAATGTCGTGTCAAAAGAAAAACAGTTTCCTAGAACATGAATTTTTTTGTCATCACGCTGAAGGATTCTGTCAACATTGAAAAATCCAACCTCCACCTTCAGATTGCAGAAAAAGTGCTTTATACAGTGAGGCATTATGAATACAAACAATTGCAAATTCTTAGCTTGACAGAAGATAGCAGAGAACTGCACACGAACTGGAAGGAAATATATACACACACAGAGATACATAGAGAAATAGTAGTATTTACTGTTAACATTTCTTACCATCATGAGGCTGTATCACATAGTGACTGCCACCAATGTAATCTCCAGCAATTCCTAACTGAGAAGCATCCGTTGTGGAGCTATCACCATCCATCTACAACCAGAAGAATGAAACCTTTCAAGTATGTTTGTTATACTGTAAGTGCAGCTATTCCTGAAAAACAGCACTTTAATAAACTTTGAACTATGAGATCAATTTATAGAAAGTATAAATACTTTGCCATTTGAGAACAGTATATTCTCTCTTGCCACTGAGCTTTACTGACAGTGAAAACTGTGAAATTCTTTTGTGAAGCTTCCCCAAAAATTCAAACCAGAGGCACAGAAACATTTGGTTCATGCAGCACATATGTAACAACCTCATGTCGCTCCCATCAGAGTCTGACCAGTACAGGTCAAGGCATCTGTTTCTCTGAACTCTCAAAACCTATCACCAGCCCACTGCTCACTGAATGCTTTACCTACCGTTATTACACAGGGCGCATCCTTCACTGTTACCCTCCACCCAAACAGCCTTTGTCAAGCCCACTGACAACCGTTTCCTAGCCAAACCTGACGACCAGCTCTGCATTCTTATCCTACTTGAGGCATCAGTCACTCCTAGGTATCTTCAAAGTCATGTTTTCCTTTGCTTTCCCTGCTTCTGTCCCACTTCACTTCTCTGGGCATCCTTCAGTGCCCCTCTCAGCACATTCTTATGTGGTGACCAACAAGAAGTCTTCTCCTCGAGGCTTTAGAGACCAGGTCATAGTTTAATAGGTAATTTGACCACCAGGAGAAAGGGAGAAGCCAAGAGAGCCAGCATTTCTCTCCCCAGCCAGGGACCTTTGTCCTGGGAGGCACTGACCATGTTTCAGCTGGAAAAGTCTGGGAGAAGCCTGCCCTTTCCTGCCTTCCCCCTTCCAACAGGGGCAAAACTACGGAGATCAGCAGCAGCCATTTGCTGGCAAGTCTCAACATTTGCCAGAAAAACCTACTTTGTGAACACGTAAAGAGGTCTCATGGTGCTGCTCTGAACCAAGCTGTGGCCCAGAGGCTGCTCAGCAGCCTGCCGTCTCATCACTTGGGGATGTTGAATGTATCGTGCTTCCCGGTTCTGCGGAGGCGAAAGAGGTGAAGATGCCTCCTACGTCCCCTGGAGGTTCGCAACTCTTTAGTGGGGACTCGCCACAGGTAAACAGCAACCCAGCACATCACTGCCCTTTGCATCCGCGTTTTGTCATGGTACACAACATGGAGAGATACACGTGTTCTTGCAACAGCAAACGCTCCAGCACATGTAACCTGTTAGCATGTTACATTTTGCCTTTTTACAGGAATAACAAATTTCCTTAAACACTATTATCAGGTGCTCAGGAAAAAGCTTAGACTTATATAGAAACATGGCAGACAACAGTCCCCCTTTCAAAGGGGCTATTTTAGCAGTGCCAAACATAAATTTGGATTCAAGTCTCACAATCTTGACTTTTTTCCAGTTGCAAGTGTCTTGAAAAGTAATATATTAAAAATAAACTTTTGCAGAACATTTAGCTCCCATGCTTTCAAAATGGCCTCTCCCTCCCAGTAAAGTTGTATTTTTGCAGTCACATGCTTAATAACACTTCTTTTGGAGAGGAAATAATGCAAAAATTAGGGAGGAACAAGGGGTTCCCAGCATACGCAAACTCTTTCAACACTGGCACACAAATCCAAAGATATTTTTGAACACGTTTAGATGCACAGCGCCAGATTCACATTTGCCCCAAATCTTCTTGGCTACGTTTAACATCAAACGGTGCTGTTAGCATTTGCTTATTTACCTGTTTGCTAGAAAATTAGCTCTTTCATTCCCATTCTACATTTCATGCAGTTCCTTCTCTGGACATGCACTTCCCATCCTTCCCCGTTCCCACACCAGCTGTTTCCGACCTAAGCAGCCGGCCCTACTGACAACACACACAGACACAGACACACACGCAGACACAGCCCAGCAGGAGGCAGAACCCGGCTTGATTCACTGCCTGACCTACATCAGCTGTGCAGGTACCCGGGTCTTTGGAAAACAACCTCTGCCCCAGAGGGTGGCGTGGTCTTTGCTGGTGAGACCATGCAGCTCTCTTCTCCCAGAACCATTAGCCTGAAGAGGGAGGGAGGGCGAAGCTATTTTTATACCTACCCAGAAATATGAGCAATTTAACCTCTCTCTCGGATCTGCACTCTGCCTGTGGCCACAGGGCTGGGTTTTGCTTTCAAACTTTTAAGCAACATCCGGCGCTACGCCTGGCCACAGATGCACGCGTAACCTGAGCACTGCTCGCATTCAAGGCAATACTACAACAGCTGGATGTAGCCTTAGGAGCTGTTTAAGAGGAAAAAAAATACCTCTTCCACCTCTTCTTCATCGTACAGAATACTACACACATGTGCTGCTTTATTTAAAAGCACTTCTGGTCCCTTTTGAATGGCTTCTGTAAAACAGTTTCACTTCTTACACAGCAGCTCTGCCCAAAGAAGGAGTAGCATTCTAACATTAGCCTTCCATGTGCCAACTTTCACATAAATTTGCTTTGTCTGCATTTTGCAGACTCTTTTTTGGGAGATTTAACTTTGCTTTTCAATTTTCCAAAGGGTCTGCAGTTCGCTGTAATGACAATGCAAGGATATCACAATCCTGCACATCAAGATCACCAAAATTGGTATCGCCCATCACTAAGAAATTTATGTCTTTTTCTTCTGCAATTCGAAGCAACTAATGTTCTGCAGTCTGGTAAATCCCCAAAACCACCTCCCAAATTAAGTTAAGATTTTCTGGCAGTCTTGTTCTCAGTTTCAAAATTAGAGTCTCTACAAACTTTAAGCATTACGTTTACTCAGCCCCAGTACTATTTTAAATGCCTTGATGTTTCTTCCCCTCTCCTTTTTCAGTCTTCTATGAAACCTACCTTCTAAAATGTTCCCTTCTTTCAGGATTGCAATAGTCTTCAAATTTCTGCAGTGATGTGATAATTCACTTGTTTCTACTCACCTGTCCTGCACGCTACCCCATCTGAATCTTTATTGCCAAGACCCAGCAACATTATTTAAGAAACCATCTTGCTTTCATTAACCCAGCTCACCTTCAAAAGACAATTCCTGCTTGAATCTCTTTTAAACCTCTGCTGCACCTGTAGACAGTTTTGGCCCTATTAGACTAATGCATCCTCCAGGTACTAGCTTTGCTTTTATTCTTTTCTGTGCACACATTTCCATACCTACTTACAGTATGCATTGTTTCACAATTACTGAGAATCCGAGTGAAAGCTTATCAACATTATGAATCTAAAATAGCATTTAGCAAAATTGACAGGAAAAGGCTTGCAAAAGAAAAAGGCAGATCTGTCTCAGATAAAGAAAACGGGCACTGGTAGCTTAACATCAATCGAAATTACTTCTGTGGGTATTACTTTAGGAAAGATTTTTAGCTGCCAGGACAACCTTAGGACAGGGGATTACGGACAGCATAACACCCTTCTGCATAACACTTAGCATCACCAGGTCCTAATCCAGGATCACAGAATAATTCAGGTTGGAAGGGGCTCAGGAGGCCTCTAGTCCAACTCCTGCTCAAAGCATGGTCAGCTCCTAGCTCAGAGCAGATTGCTCAGGTCCTTATCTAGATGTGTCTTGGAAGACCTCCACAGATGGAGCCTCCCCAGCTGCCCTGGGAGCCTCTTCCACTGCCTGGCTGGCCTCGCAGTGACAAAAGGAGCAGCATCTCTACACACTACTTCAATCCAAGTAAGTTTGGTGGAAGAATTTCAGTCAGATTTAATTCACATGTAGATCTAGGCATCTGAATATAGCAACTGTAATTAATATATTATCTAGTCTAGTAGTATATCTTTGAGTCTGATGGATGACACAAACATGACTGCTGAAAAGTGTGGCCACCACTATCCTAGTCATCTCATAATGAACACAGTTATGCATTCAAGTATTATGTTTTTAATTTCAGATGTTCGAAACTCAAGTCAATCACCACATATCTGATTGTCAGCTCAGCAAAAGGTCTGTAATATATACAACAAAATACAATGCTCAGGAAATGAGAAAACACTGCTTTCAATACACTGTTGCTAATTAATTCCCCCTTTAAACAAACAAGCAAACAAAGAAACAAAAACGGAAAACACTAAACTTTCAGTGCCCCTGAAGTAACTCTAAAAAGGCAGCAGTCCAAGGTAGCATAGAAACAACACCCTGCCTACAGCAACTGCAGTCACTGGGTGACTAAAAGGACAACAGTTCTTACAGCGGCACGTTTAGTTGGAAGAGCTACTTCTTTGGGTGGAAGTAGATGTTAAATTTCATGAACAGGCAGAATCCTGGAAGATCTAATCCTAAAAGGTCCACACGGGCAAAAACTCTCCTCTCAGATTTTGCTTTAGCCCCTGGAGCTGTTGCAAAAGTATCTATTTGCAGATTATATATGGCATTTGGATGGCAGTTTCAGCATGCAAACATTGCAATGGCTCTTAATACAACACTGTGTCTCCTACACCCGTGCAGCTACCGAACTGCAGGAGGGGGGGGGAAGGCTTCCAACACATTGGTCTAGTAGCACGTACTGCACACATCTGCAAGTGGCACTTACTGCATGTTGTACGTTACCTTTAGCTCTAAGAAAACAGTAAAGCTCCTCCATGCATACACATACTGACTGAACCAAGACTAAAAGCTAAGTATATCAGCAGCAACAACACGTCAGTTTCTAATTGTGACCATGCCACTGTCTGATTTTTGTTTATCAATAAGGGAAACCAAGTGAGTACAAGACACTCAATCCAAATATTCAGTGACACTACAAAAAGCATCTGAATACAGAGCAGCAGCACAAAGTTTTCTGATGGTGGTTTTCTGTTTGTGGGGTTTTTTTAATTCTAATGAAAATGAGTATTACTAGGAAGATACAAATTAATGGATATAGGGATAACCTGAGAAATATCTTCAAAAGGAAACATTTCAGATCAATGGCAAAGAAAACTCAATGATAAGCCGCAAGTGAACAAACATGCAAGTTTACACTAACATCTGGTAGAAAATTTTCATGAGGATGCTTAAAAAAATATGCTTGTCAGCTGCCCACAACTCAGACTGTTCCTCGAATACATCTGTACTACATTAATAAAACCTCAGTACCTCAAAGTAAATCTTGCATCCTGTTTAATCTCAAGACCTCTCTTAAGAGAGCAGTATCAGTGGCTCAACTAAATGATAACTAAAGAAGAATACAAGTCGCACTGAGGAGAGGAAGGGTCTAAAACTTACATCAGTATAAAAGGCAAAAATAGAATAAAAGAAACAAGATCTTGTCTTCAGAATAGGGAATTTATCTGGCAATGATTTGCAAAACTGGTATCTTGAGGGGACACCAAAGGCCTCTTGTGATTTAAGTACTTCACATGGTATTTATCCACCCTGTCTCACAGAAGTACTGCCCTACAAGAGGGACAGCAGAGTATGATAGGCAATGAACTGAAGCACTTGGTACACTTCCCACACAGTTGTCCCTGCCACAGAAGCAAGACAGAAATGATAACTAAAGCTGTAGGTAGTAACCACATCAGTCATTGTAGATTAATTTTGCCACCACACCTAATCACAAGAGATGTAAAGCTGTAAAGCAGTACATAACAGCAGACAACGAAGTTTTATTTGAGCTTTCTCCACCCTCACTTACTGCTCCTAAACAGAAATACAGAAATAATTTTAAATTGAAAATAAAATTTTAATTTTTTTGTTTTTCAATGACTTCTGGAGAACAAAATTTCCCAATGAATTCTCACCTGGCAGCAAAGCAGTTCTTCCTGCAGCAAGAAACCACCGACTGGTAAATGCATTCATGGGACATCATTCCAGCAGATCCACAAAAATGTAAAGTTAAAACCTCTTAGCACGTGCATAGAACAAAAACAGATGCTGCACTGTCTTGCTCCATCTCGCGCTCCTCTAATGGCCCACATTCAGTGTTTCCCCCCGCAGCAAAGCAACGCTGGGTGAAGCAGACTGATGCTGAAAGGACCTGACAGCGTCACGAAGGCTTGTTAGCATCTGGGCTGTATCAAGCTTCTTCCCCTGGACCATGGGGAGGAAACCTTACCCTTAAGAAATCCAAACACGGCCTTTTCACCTTTCCACCTTCTCCCTCCATGTACCACCACTATCAAATTCATGGTGCATCTTACGAGCCCTGATGTCACCGGCCACAAGCCCCTTCTGCATGGATCCAGCCACGCTATAGTACGTGATGGCTCCTTACTAGGTTGGCTAACCGTTCACAAGCATCGTTAGCTGCGATATATATGGGTGGACTAACAATGCATACATTTTTATGTCAAGTAGGAGTGGATCAGTGATACAGAGCAAAGAGAATACAGTGAGTTTCCATGCCTCCTCTTTCTTGGCAGTAAAAGAGAAGCTGGAGGGAAAAAAAAAACACCTGAGATGAATGGAGGCAGTTTTGTTGCTTTTGCAGAAGCTGGGAGAGGGCAGTAGCCCTCAGCAGACTGTACCAGCATCTCCTTCCTCCTGCAACACTGACTGAAAGCCCCGTATTACCTTTCCATATTAAGTTTTTGATGCTTTTCTAGCATTTTTTGTGAAAAACTAAGCATATCTGTTTATTAAAGCATCAACCCATAAATCCTGCCTTTTTCTTTTGTAAGTTTGACAACGTATGTAAGTTGGTTATGTTCTTCCTTCATTGCGGTAGCACATCAAGTGTGCCAAGAGGCTTATTCCTCTCAAGCAATAGGGCAAATAAGAGATTTACAAAACTAGTTCAGGACAGGCCAGTATTTTCAGTCAGAATTGTAAAATTTGCTGACATTTCCTTTTATTCTACCAATGTTACTTACACATGTTGTTTAGTATGCGTATATGTAGAGACGTCTTGCACTTTTTACAAGCATTATGCTACTAAAACACCAATTTCCAAATACTGTGTTTCTCCTAAAGTACTACTGCAAAACTTTGTACTGAAAGGACAAGTTTCTTTCTAAGCAAAATTTTAAAGGTGAAGTAACATTAGAGATTTGCATTTGAAAGCACTAAAGGAAGAGCCTTGCAAGCCTTTTTTAAATGTTGACAAAACAAGGTATCTGACTTTAAAAGTGTCATATTATTTCACGTTTTGTATCTTCACGGTATCTTGAACAATCTTTTTTGCATAATTTCTGTACACTGCCTCCCTTCATGTAATTATTACCACAAAGAAGATGTTATCTATTAAACTTTGAACTGCTGTAACTGTCAAATATTAAAGAGTAATATCCAGTATTCTTGACTTCTTTCAAATATAATTTCATAGCTGTAAATGCTAGCAGCCAAGACCATATGTAATCACCCGCTCAATGCGGACCACAAGCAACTCACACAGACCTCATGAATAACGATTCAGATTAAACCATTTTGGGTCTCCCAGAGAATTACAGATGGATCCTCCGTTAACATTATAACTGTCATGCCATAGGCCACACAAGTAAAGAAAAAAAACAGTAATCACTAAGCTTATTGTTTGGGAACGCTATGCTAATGATTACACTTAAACACCATTTCTCCATTCTTGCAAGCCAATTAAAGCTAAACTGTGAATAACAGCCAAAGCAGATCCTTCCATTTTGCTTTTTGCTACTATTTTGCCTGAGCTTTTGAGAAAGCTGCAATTATTTATTTTTTTTTAATTGGCAACGACTTTCATCTATCAGCAGGATTGGCAAAGGTTACTACATATAACAGAGGCTGTTCAAGGGCTAAAATCCAGATTGCTACATCAGTCACTGCCTAGACATGTTCAGGTCATTATTATCAATTATTTTGCCCTCCCAAAAGCAATCCAAGCACACTAGGTAGCTTTTACATAACAGTTCTTTGCAGAACAAAATCTTTTTGGTTAAGCCTCGAAGAAATTCATAAAGCTAGAAGTTGACTGAGTTTCTATTGCTGCAGTATTGCAGCATGACATAGGAAAGTTTCTTTAACCTGTGTACCTTAGTAGTTGCAGAAACATAAAAAAAAAAAATGTTTTTAGTAATTTTCCAATATGATTGTTTGAGAATGACCTACACAATACTCTTCAGGACCAACTACATAATTTCTGATGGAGCAGAGGCTGGCATGCACAGGTACGCCCAAGAACGCTTGCCGAACACACACCAGTTGTGTAGACACTGAGAGTGACAGAGACCTGTCTCCCCTCGACCTGCCGTGTGTGTTATGGGATAAGCCAGCCGATCGATCTCGCCTCCCAACTTCATGCCCTTCAATGATGCAACAGCAGGTAGCACAGGGGCACGAGGAGGAAACCTTCCTACTTACACAAACAGCCTCAAATCTTCCTAGCTGGCATCTGTTCGACAGATACATCTATCGCGATACCTTGTTTTCAAATCGAGCAAGACAACGCGTGCCCAGTTATTTAGCAACTTTACTGCTAATCACCTTGGCTGCGATTTCCGTGCCGACCGCGGCAACCTCCCGGTACCTGCGGGGAGGAAAGGCCGCACACCCGTACCTGCCCGCCGGCCGGCAACCCCGCTGCAGACCACCGCCTCCTATTCCCTCCCACGAAGCGCCGCGCCCGGATCGGGCTGCCCGCTCGGTCACCCGGGTACTCTCCCCACATCCCAGGGGCCTCGCCCTACACTCATCCCTGCACGACACCGTCAGACCTTCATGGAAATTTCGGTCCCAACAACAACAACGGCGGCGGCGGCCGGGAGGCCGGGCCGCTCTCGCCCCGCTGCCCGACTCCCAGCCCGGACTGGGGCCGTGGGCGTGGTGGGGCCCCGGCCCCGCGCTCCCGCGGCGAGGGGAGGGGGCTCAGCAGGCTGCAGCACTGGCCGGCCAAAAACAAAAGGGAACGGAGCCCCCTCCGCCCGCGCACGGCGAGCCGCGGCCGCCACAAAGCCGCCCCCCCCCCGCCCCGCCCGCCATGCCGCCGCCGGCAAGAGAGGCCCTGGGGCAGCCCGAGCGCGGCCGGCGAGCCGGGAGGGAAATCGCCGCCGAGGGGTCGCGGCGGAAGGCCATGCGCCCCGCGGGTGCCCCGCCGCCACCTCAGCGGGCAGTGAGGCGGGCCGGGCGCCCTGCCTGCCCGCGCACCGGCGGCCACGGCCGACACAGCCGCGGGGCAACCGCGCTCCCGTCTCCGCCTCCTACACAACCCACACCCCCCGCCTAGGCCACAAAATGGAGCCGAATTGGGGGGGACCTCCCCGCTCCCGGCCCCGCGGAAAGAGAGGGATACCGGCGGGGGCAGCCGCCCCGCCACCCTTGCCAAGACCCGTCGTCGTGGTCGTCACCACCGCCGCCTCCCCGCCCGCCCCGCTCCGCTCCCCCGGCCGCGCGGCCCTCGCGCCTCCGGTCGCACAAAGAGGCGAGCGGCCGGTGGCGGTGCCCGGGGGCTGCCGCCCCCCACTTCCTGGTCCCCGCAGCGGCGGCGCGGCGGCGGCGCCGGGGCCCGGGGAGGGAGACGGACATTTCATTCGAGCCTGCAGTGGAACCGGTTACCAATCATTGGCCGGAGCCAGGCACAAACCTCCAGTGCGGCCCTGGTTGGCTCCCTCCGCAAATCGGCTGTTTGGTTGGACAGAAAATGGCTGCGAAGGAACCAGTCCCAGCGCGGAGCCCCGCTTCCCGCAGCCGGGCTGCCCTCCCTCCGCGCCGCCTACCTCGCCACGCGCGCCGGCTCTTCCCCTCAGCGCGCTCCCTCCCGCTGCCGCCCCGGCCCGGCCCTGCCCGCTTCCTTTATGAGGCCAGAGGCGCCCGGCTTGAGGGGCCGCTGGGCCCGCCTTCCCCCGCGGCTGGGCTGAGGTAAAACTGCCTGTCGGGGTGCGTCTCCAGGCTCCCTTGCCTGTCTCCGGCAAAAAGGCGCTCTCCTGTGGAGTGCAGGGCTGTGTGGTGGTGGTAGTAGTAGTGGTGGTGGTTGTGTAGTGAGGTCGCTGACCAAGCGCAGTTCTTCCCCGGGGCTGTGGTAAAGGAGACCCTGGAAGGTGGGGAACAGGGGACAGAGTGGTGTCCCTGGCTGTATCCCGCTGGCCTTGTCCTCGTCCTTTCCCCTGATCACCTCGGCAGCGGGGGTCTACTGTCAGTAGGGCAGGCACCGTTGTTACAGAAGGTCGAGAGGTTCCTCAGCTCTGTTCAGAGCTGTCCTACACCTGCATCTGGGTTCATTGGTTAGAGGAGAAGACATTACATCCCCCAGTGACTTCCTGGGACTCACATGGAGTGAGAAAGAAGAGGAGGTCCATGAAGAAGGAGGATGGCCCGTGGGACCTAGGTCCCAACCAAACATTTGGTAGAACAAAAAACCTTGAGTGAGAGGATTTGTGGTTCTGTGTTGCCCTTTCCCTCTACAGACAGAAAATCTCACTGCAAGCCAGAAAGGATTGTTTGCCCCTGGTGATACAGGGCCTAAATAGCACATTTTCCTTCCACTTTTAGGCATTGTTCTGAAGAAATATGGGCTGCTGGGTGAAGATGATAGTTGGACTGACTTCTCCACTGAGATTTATAAATCTCTCTTATGGAGCATTTATATGAAACACTTCATAATCCACCAATCCTGCCATTCACTAGAATTGGAGAGAGGGATTTTTCTTGTAGGTGACGGCAGCCAAAGACATTCCACACATCTGCCATCAACGGATGTGTATGTGCAATCTCCACAGTGGAGGCAACATGAATAATTTTGTTTTGGGCTGTTCTTAATAACCTATAGTCATTCTTCATTACTCAAGAGTCTTAAGTACTTCACCTAAACTTGTGTGAAACCCAGGTTTCACAACGGCCTCTGCTAGCATTCTTCTGGTTAACACCTGATAAATACAGTACCTTCCTCTCCTGTCTTTCTTCTGGCATTTGGATGTAAACAAAGCAAAACTCAATAAATCTTACACATGTCCACTTGGTTTCACATAACAACATTAGTTTCATATCTTTTGATATATCATGAAGATTCAAATTCATTCAAAATATTCATTTATTTGGACTGGTTTGAGTTTAAACCAAAACATCAAATGAGACAAATTTTGCATGGCCTCAGGTTTTTACTGCAAATGGTGTATGTGGCT
>NC_138575.1:62410452-62466960 GCF_964289735.1 Phaethon aethereus | reverse complement strand
AATTTTAGTCATATTGTGCCTCAATTGCCCATCTGCTGACTGAGTAGCAATATTACTTTCCGACTTTGAGCTGAACTGTGAATTCTTTAGAACAGGAGAGGTAAGAGTACCGCAAGTAACAAATGACAAGTAAAGCCATTTCCTAAGGACTTCTTGAGACTGAGTTCCTGTGTGCAATCTCTAATAAGAGCTGAAATAATTTTTGAGCCTTTTCCTCGCCACTGCTCAACTGCCTCTCTTTCACAAGATGTACAGAAGTGTAGTATGTTGAGACATATCCCACTAAGTAAATTTGGTTAAAGTTTGCCAACATTTCAAAATTTATTGGAGGAGCTATCACAGATAGGCAGTGCATGAATGCCTAAGTCTTGTTCCTTTAGATAAAAGAAAAACCAACTTATCATTTTCACCAGTGAAACAGGTAGTCAAGCAAGTAGATCCAAAGATACGGCTTGAAGTTTAGATGTGCTAGTTAATCTAGGCCAGGTGGGTTTAAATGTGGCTAGCAGCAATCTCTTTGAAATGTACCTGGAGCAGAACTGACTTGTAATCAAGTAATGTATATGTTAAAACATGTCTAAAACATCAAGTATAAACATTCCACAAGAGCAACAAAGAACTTCAAAGTACACGTGCAAGATGATGGTCTGGACAGAACCATTTGAAGGATTAGAAGAGATCTTGGCAAAAGCCTCTAACTTGTCCATTAATAATACAGCAACAGTTGGCAGTGAAACTGTAACAATATCCTCTATGCTTTGTTTTCAACAAAGCAATGCCACAGTTTTGAGATGCAATCTGACAGGAGCCTTGCTTTGCAATTGTGCCATTACAGCTTCTTGGATAAAAACATTTGCGTTGGTTTTGGCCCTTTTCAAAACGGGGGGGGGGGGGGGGGGGGGGGGGGGCGGGGAGAATCAACGCTCATTTAAATAGAAAAGGATTAAATAATTTAGCTTTTTCAAATCTTATGACAAGTAATACAAAGTATAAAATGAAAAACCTAAGTAGCTCTAGTAAAATTTTAACTTTAGTTTTTGTAGCTAAATTTATGACATATTTGCAAGTGTCATTCATGTGGGTTTATTTGTTATCATCTGCATTCTGCGGCATTCTGTGGTTATGTGTTTTGGGTTTTCTCCTATTATCAAGTACATGTAGGATTGAAATTTCTCAGTGGCGTAGGTATGGTGAAAGATGTCTTATTTAATCTGCTGTACAAGAGGATGAGCAGCTGCTTAATGGCTATGCCACAAAACCCTGCATCTCCCATGGGTGGGGGAGCTTGGGTTCCATTACAGCTCTGTTTTGGCTACTGCAGAGGGAGCACAGGAGGCAGGTCAGAGGAAGATGGGAAGTGAGGAAATGTGGACTATTGCCCAGTTCAGTTCTGATTAGAAAGTTACAGTTATGAAAGCCCTGAGACTGTCAGTGCTGATATACTGGAGTTATGGAGTAGGGGCTTTGGAGGACTACAGAACTGAGTTTTGCTCTGTATCATGAGAATTTCTTTTCATAAAGCTTATGTTGTCACATTTTGTCTATATCGTTGAATTGCACAATGGTGAGAGAGTTGATCACTTAGTTTTGCTTGGCGTGACTGGAGGAATTCAGGACTTTCCTGGAAGTATCAGAGGTTTCCAGAGGCTGTGGCACTTGTCAATATTTGTAGTTTCCTTCCTGTAGGGGTGATTAGATGGGATTCCAAACCACACTGATTCAAATACATTACCATTGTGTCAGCGTCATCACTAAATCAAAATTGTTCTCTTAGAATCTGTTGCACTGGGTGGATCTTAACTGTGCCCCTTAACTGTTACCGAGATACTGAGAGACACTGTCACATTTGCAGTGTAGGCAGAGACATAGATTTCTTCTGTCAACTTAAACATGAAAGCTGGAGGTCTTGCCTGAATTTGTCCAAACTAAGAGGTAGGGATAGGCTTAGTCTTTAGAAGTGTCCATCTTTGGGAGGATGAGTTACCATCTGGTCATGCCTGTCTTTGTTGGCTACAGAAGGAGCTTAGACCAAGAGCTTGCACGAGAGGCCAAACTTTTAGGTGGCTGATGTAAGGTAAGGTGAATCGAAGCTTTCAAAAGTGACTGGTAGTATTTCAACAACATTAATGTTCTGAAAATGCAGGGACTGTGTCAGCTTTAGTAATGCTAATATTTAGATGATTTTTGCATTCAGCACCAAGAATTCTGTACTTTATAAGAAGGTGGGACTGTGGGCTCTTCATTTACTGAGACAGCCTTCCTCCCAGTTTATATATAGAAGAAATACATAGAAATCTTTGTGGGAACAGAAATTCTAATACTATTTTAATGATCTCTCTTATAATAGCCACAGGGAGCTGGGAATCAATTATCTCAGAAACAACTGAGGGACTGGTCCCAATGATGTACCATTTAGATTATCGCAACTTTCTTACAGGGTTCTTCAGCAGCAATCAT
Organism: Phaethon aethereus; assembly: GCF_964289735.1. NCBI lineage: Eukaryota > Metazoa > Chordata > Aves > Phaethontiformes > Phaethontidae > Phaethon > Phaethon aethereus. The sequence goes on along the minus strand of NC_138575.1, from coordinate 62,464,503 downwards.
GCACCAAATAAGTTTGCTATAAAGTATCTTTATTGACATTTCAATACAGAGTAAAACACCTTACATTTAATTTTTGTAGAGAACATTGCTGGTTAATATCTTAATGCAATTACTATTTTTATTAATAATTCAAGTATTTTATAGACTTTTTACACATTAATTGAATTTATCGCAGACAATCTCTTAATCCCAACACTGGTAATTTATGCAGTCTATGCCTTCTAATACTACAATATTGAAAACAGGATGCAATGTGACAGATTTTCAAGACTCCTTTGTTCTACAGATATTTCTAATGAGACAGTCTTTGCTGTCCTGCTTCTCAACACAGCAGTTCTGAAGATCTGCACTAAATTTTCATGCAAATGGAACTAACAGACAAACAGACAAACACAAAGCGTATTTCAGTTATTGCTTTGGAATAGGACTGAAATAGGCTTTCGATCTCCCAGTAACTTCAGTACACAGACGTATCTCTGACTCTAACAGGGGTTTAAGTTGGTGTCTGTATCAAGGAAATATTGCAGGGTGTCCTTCAGCTTTACAGTCCTGAAGACTGCTCTCCTATGTGTGTCCTTGCTGCTGGAAAAGGACAGCATGAACTTTATTTATAGAATCATAGAATAGTTTGGGTTGGAAGTGACTTTTAAAGGTCATCTAGTCCAAACTCCCTGCAGTGAGCAGGGACATCTTCAACTAGATCAGGTTGCTCAGAGCCCCATCCAACCTGACCTGGAATGTTTCCAGAGATGGGGCATCTACCACCTCTCTGGGCAACCTGTGCCAGTGCCTCACCACCCTCAGTGTGAAAAATTTCTTCCTTATATCTAGTCTAAATCTACCCTCTTTAATTTAAAACCGTTACCCCTTGTCCTGTCACTACAGGCCCTGCTAAGAAGTCTGTCCCCATCTTATAAGCCCCCTTTAAGTACTGGAAGGCGGCAATAAGGTCTCCCTGGAGCCTTCTCTTCTCCAGGCTGAACAACCCCAACTCTCTCAGCCTGTCCTCATAGCAGAGCTGTTCCATCCTTCTGATCATTTTGATTGCCCTCCCCTGGACCCGCTCCAACAGGTCCATGTCTTCCCTGTGCTGAGGACTCCAGAGCTGGACGCAGGACTCCAGGTGGGGTCTCACCAGAGCAGAGGGGCAGAATCACCTCCCTCAACCTGCTGGCCACACTGCTTTGGATGCAGCCCAGGATACAGTTGGCCTTCTGGGCTGCGAGCACACATTGCCGGCTCATGTCCAGCTTTTCATCCACCAGTATCCCGAAGTCCTTCTTGGCAGGGCTGCTCTTGATCCCTTCATCCCACAGCCTGTACTGATACAGGGGGTTGCCCTGACCCAGGTGCAGGACCCTGCACTTGGCCTTGTTGAACCTGGTGAGGTTCACATGGGCTGTGGTAGGTTGACCTTGGCTAGATGCCAGGTGCCCACCAAAGCCACTTTATCACTCCTCTCCTCAGCTGGACAGGGGAGAGAATATAACAAGAAGCTTATGGGTTGAGGTAAGGGCAGGGAGAGATCATTCAGCAGTTACCATCACAGGCAAAACAGACTCAACTTGGGGAAATTAGTTTAATTTATTGCCAATCAAATCAGATTAGGATAATAAGAAATAAGACCAAATCTTAAAACACTTCTCCCCACCTCTCCCTTCTTCCCAGGCTCAACTTTGCCCCCAATTTCTCTACTGCCTCCCCCGCCGAGCGGCACAGCGAGGAGGGGAATGGGGTATGTGATCAGTTCAAGACACGTTGTCTCTGCCGCTCCTTCCTCCTCAGGGGGAGGACTCCTCACACTCTTCCAGCATGGGGGTCCCTCCTACAGGAGACAGTCCTTCACAAACTTCTCCAACATGAGTCCTTCCCACAGGCTGCAGTTCTTCACAAACTGCTTCAGCCTGGGTCCCTTCCACGGGGCGCAGTCTTGCAGAACAGACTGCTCCAGCGTGGGTCCCCCCTGGGGTCACAAGTCCTGCCAGCAAACCTGCTCCAGCGCAGGCTCCTCTCTCCACGGGGCCACAGGTCCTGCCAGGAGCCTGCTGCTGCACAGGCTTCCCATGGGGTCACAGCCTCCTTTGGGCATCCACCTGCTCCAGTGCGGGGTCCTCCACAGGCTGCAGGTGGATATCCGCTCCACTGTGGAGCTCCATGGGCTGCAGGGGCACAGCTGGCCTCACCATGGTCTTCACCAGAGGCTACAGGGGAATCTCTGCTCTGGCACCTGGAGCACCTCCTGCCCCTCCTTCTTCACTGACCTGGGTGTCTGCAGAGTTGTTGCTCTGACGTATTCTCACTCCTCCCTCTGGCTGCAATTGCTATGTGCCGTTTTTTTTTCCCCTTCTTAAATCTGTTATCTCAGAGGTGCTACCACTGTCACTGATGGGCTTGGCCTTGGTCAGTGGCAGGTCTGTCTTGGAGTCACCTGGCGTTGGCTCTATGGGACACAGGGGAAGCTTCTAGCAGCTTCTCACAGAAGCCACCCTTGCAGGTGGTGCTACCAAAACCTTGCCACGCAAACACAACACATGTGGCCATTCCTTGAGTTTGTCCAGGTCCCTCTGGATGGCATCCTGTCCTTCAGGCATGTCAACCACACCACTCAGCTTGGTGTCATCTGCAAACTTGCTGAGGGTGCACTTGATCCCACTGCCTAGGTCAATAATGAAGATATTAAAGACTACCTGTCCCAGTACAGACCCCTGAGGGACACCCATCTCCGTTTGGACATTGAGCCATTGACCACTACCCTCTGGATGCAACCATCCAACCAATTCCTCATCCACCCAACAGTCCACCTAGCAAATCCACATCTCTGCAATTTAAAGAGAAGGATGTTGTGGGGGACCATGTCAAAGGCCTTATAGAATCCAGATAGATGACATTCATAGCTCTTCCCTTGTCCACTGCTGTGGTCACTCCATCATAGAAGGCTGCGAGGTTGGTCAGGCAGGACTTGCCCTTGGTGAAGCCATCCTGGCTGTCTCAAATCACCTCCCTGCCCTCCATGTGCCCTAGCATAGCTTCTAGGAAGATCTGCTCCGTGATCTTCCCAGGCACAGAGGTGAGGCTGATGGGTTGGTAGTTCCCAGAGGCTTCCTTGCTACCCTTTTTAAAAATGCGTGCAATGTTTCCCTTTTTCCAGTCTCCAAGGTCTTCACCTGACTGCCAGGACTTTTCAAATGTCATGGAGAGTGGCTTGGCAACTACATCAGCCAATTCCTTCAGGACTCTGGGATGTATCTCATCAAGTTCCATAAACTTGTGCATGTTCAGGTTCCTCAGTGATCTCGAACCTGATCTTCTCTTACAGTGGGAGGGACTTTGCTCCTTCAGTCCCTGTGTTGCGGAACATCCTCCTGAGAGGTGTGAGAGGAGAGACTGCCAGTGAAGACTGAGGCAAAGAAGCCGCTGAGTACCTCAGCCTTCTCCTCGTCTGTTGTTACCAGTTTGCCAGTCTTGCTTGTCAGGGGGGATACACTTTATTTGACCTTCCTTTTCTGGCTGACATACCTTTGGAGGCCCTTCTTATTATTCTTTGCATCCCTTGCCAAGTTCAGCACCAGTCATGCCTTGGCCTTCCTGACCCCATCCCTACCCAACCGAGCAGCATCCCTGTACTCTTCCCAGGATACCTGTCCCTGCTTCCACTGCCTGTGCATTTCCTTCTTGCCCTTTAGTTTGCCTATCAGGTCTTGACTCAGCCATGCCAGTCTCTTGCCTTCCTTATGAGGGGGGCATCAAGCATTTTCTAAACACAGAGAAAGATATGGTCTCTCTCCCAAAAAGTCTAAGCAGGGAGAGAAAGGCAAAGACTAACAAAAAAGTATGTAGCGTACGGACAAGGCATCAGGAGATCACATTAGCAATAACTAGAATATTTTTCTTCCATCCTCTTCCTTCAACTTTCCATTCTTCTTGTCATCATATTCTGCCTATGTTGAATTCAGTGGTCCAGCACTGGATCTCATGTATGTGTGCAGTTCAGTCACCTAAGAATAAATTATAAGATAAACTGATGTACTTGGCTTTTCATGAGCCTCATAAAAAGTGTAATTTCTATGCAAAATTTAAATAAAAAGAGAGCAGATACTTTTTGGATCTGCCCAGAAAACAGATTTAACATGGGGAATGCTGTAAGAGCAAACAGTAGACCTCTGTGGAGAAGCACACAAATAAGGTAAAGAAGTAGGTAAAACTGGAGAAAGGATGATCTGGCAAGATAATAGAGAGTAAAACAGCCAAAAGGAAGTTTTATAGGACCATGGAGTTGATCACAACCTGTGACTTGGGAGAAAGCATGAAGCCTGTAGAAAAACAGGAAAGGAGTTATCCTCTAAAAAGAGGCTAAGATCAGTAGTGGTCTGATTAAAATAAGAGTTAAGGAACATAAGTTCTCAGGCTGTACTTTGAATGGCCTGAAGGCAGTGTTTGTGAGGAGCTGTAACAACTAATGTAAGAGGTGATGTGGGACAGTAAAACTGTAGGAAGAAGCAACAGATTTGGAGGAGTGGGGTAAAGAAGGTGAAAATGAATGCTGGTCTTTGGGTGCAGCAACAAGATTCTGTTTTGCAGTGACAGACCCCTTGGTTACTATGCTTACTTAAAACTTTTAATCACTTAAGTGATTTTGGATGATTCTGATTTTTGATGCACTGGTTTTCAAACTTACAAAACGTCTCAAATATGGAACTTCATTTTTTTCCATTGCTTCAATGGATCTTCACCACAGCAATGTAAGACCTTTTCTTAATGAAAGGAAATGTGATTAGAACATAACTGCAAAACAACAAGCAAAATGAAACATCATGAATGATTTCAAGGACAGTAACAGCATTCCAAAGTGGTTTTTTAAGCTTGATTTTTCTCAGATTGACTGAATTGCCAGCTGGTAGTCCCCATTTAATGAAAATATTGAGATGGGGTTTGGTGGAATAGAGTTCCTTTCCTAAGCTTGTTCAGCAAATTATTTTAATAACTTTACTTCTGAAGGTGTAATAATCCTTAAATGCTCATAACAATTATTATCCTCATTATTGTAATGATTTTTGCCATTATAGATATCTGTATTGAAGACACAATTTCTAAAATCTCAGTGATCATTCCCACAGAGTTCAGAGACTTTTTTTCCACTTACAGTCTTAAGTTTAGTTGTGGGGTTCTTTTGGTATTAGAAACTCCAACTGACACTGGAGGTATCACTGTGGAGTGGAAGACTAATACAGCATCAGAAATAGGAATTGCTGACCTCATCTGTGCAAAAAAGCTGAGGACGGGGAGGCAATGTCTCTTAAACCTCAAGACTCAACTTTATTATCCCGTTCTTTTCCTTCCCTTTCTTTTTGGTCCTTTGCTGTCACTCGCTACTACTTTTGTGGCAGTGCGCTGAGAGCCAACATGGCTGAGGTCCTGTACTAAAGGTGTTATTAAGTTAATCACAACTCTGAAGGGGTTATAGGATAAACAGCCGTGACATTTCCCACTGGGGGACACTGAGCATGAGTGACTTACGTAGAAGCACAGAGCAGTGCAATGGTCACGTTAGCAATTGGACTGAGAGCTCCTGAGTCTACAGCATGCATTTCGTTGCCATACGCTAGCGTTACAGCAGACTTCATGCTCGCTCGGCTTGCAGCCCCATAGTCAATCTGTGGAACTGGAGACAAGATCCATCCACCAGAAACATTAACGGTTGGTTTAGCGTCTCTTTAAAACCTTTGAAACAGATGTCAGTGTTTGCCATAAGTGAGAATACAGATCAGATAAATTGCCATGTTTGGTGTAACAGGTCATGGCACTCCCACATGAAGACTGAAGAAAGCTCAAACTGGAGCTGACAATAACAGCAGGCGTTTGTGTGTGGGTTTGTCGGTAGTTTATAGGGTCGCAGCTTTCATCTTACCTTGCCTGTCTTCTCAGTTTATGCCAGAAATCCTTGTTGGCGGCCACTCCTCTTGCCACATATTCATGTGAAAGCCACCACGGTGGGGCCAGGACCTGAGCAGCACTGAGATAATGGTGACAAATAACGTCCAGAGCCCAGAAGGCAGCGGTGTGATAAGCCGCGTCAGACTTCTGCTTTACACAGTTCATCTTTCAGTTAGAGTGTTGCCTTTATACAGAGAGATTTCCTACTATGAACCATTAATTGTGAGAAAAAATATTTCTAAAACACCTCCTGAATGCTTTTCTAACGCCAGCATCCCTTAGGTCGCAGCGGGCAGGTCCGCTCGGCGGTGGGAGCTGGCAGCGGCCTTCCCCGGGCTCCGCCGGGAGGGTCAGCCCCTCGTCCCGGCCCCGCAGCGGGAAACGCTCCCCTCCGGCAGCGTTTCAGTGCCGGGAGTCTCCCTCCGGAGCGTCCCAGCCGCTGCTCGGCCGGCATCGCCCCCTTGGCTGCCCGCCTCACGGAAGAAACAAGAAAAACGAAGGGTGAAATTCGCCTGCTCTCCACCCGCCGCGCCGGCTCGGCACAGCCTCAGACCGCCCGGCCAGGCGCTAACGGCCGCCGGCGCCCAGCGCGGCCTCGGCAGCCGCAAGGGGTCGCGCCAACCCCGGGGCTGGGTTTGCGCCCGCGTCTGTCGCCGTGGCGACGGAGCCGGAGCCGGGGAACTGGGCCGAGCAGCCGGAGCCGGCGAACCGGAGCCGGGAAACGGCCGAGGGGCGCGGGGCTGCACGGGGGCTGAGAAAGGGGCGGCCGCTGCCTCCGCGAGAGGGCGCCGCCGGGGAGGGGGCGCTGCGCGCTGAGGGGCGCCATGGGCAGCGCACTGCGGAAGAGCAAAGCGGTGCGGCAGGCGCCCGACGGCGGCCCGGAGCGGCGGCGCCCGGCAGGTAGGCGGCAGGCAGGCGGCAGGCGGCTGCCGGAGGGCAGCGCATCTGCGCGGTAGCACTTCGCACCGGGGCTCCGGGGGCGGCGGTGCGGTCAAAGAAAATTACTTTGGTTTCCCGGTAAAGCATCCAGCAGGTCGGAGGTGGGCGCAGCCGGGCCGGGTCCCCCTTCCCTGGCGCCGGCCGGCCACCTTCAGGTGCGTCTTCTGGGTACGGGAGTACCGCGCTAAACAACTTTAAGGTGCCTTCCGTTGGTGTGACCGCAGATCCGACTGCGCGCATTCGTTACGTGTTCCCAAACACAACCTCTGAGTCTCGGTTCTTCTCCAGACTTACTTTGAGGCCAACGCAGATGGCTGTGGGGCTGCGCGGGGCTTTACGCATCGTCTCCCTCAGAGGAGCAAGGGGAGATGCTGTGCAGCCTGAGTCAGAGCGTGGGGCCTTGTCCCGTAGACGTGCAGGCAGCAGCGCTGGGAATGGGGTGTCTGGGGCATGAGGGTCCTTGTCACAGCCGCTGCCTGAAGGGAGACCGCGGCTTGCGTCCGAGTGTGCTGTGGAGGGGAAAAAGATTTGGAGTTAGATGGGAGCCGAGCAGCCCTCTGGTCCAGGGAGGTAATTTCTGCCTGCTGAGGTTGAGGCACATTGCCGCAACAGCAATGGGGAAATTTGTGTTTCAGCTGTCTGCCTTGGTACCACTTTGGAGTCAAAACTTCAGTCTCCAAAGCTCTTGGATAGAGTATTAACCGTGCTCTCGCTGGGTCTATAAAACCGAAAGAAAAAAGAAATAATGAGCTTGAAGTAATGAGTGCCTGAAAATTAACCTATGCTTACATCTGGCGCTGTAGAGCAGTTGTGCATAAATGAGAAAGCACTCTTAGGATGTAGAGTTTAATTGAGCATCTACTACTGGAGGAGTGTTTTCAGCTCTACCAAATCCTTGGGAAAAGGGTCCATTTTTAAAGGTATTTTTAGATACGCAATAATTGGAGAACATTGAAGCTAAAATGCCTTGGTAGCTTTAAGATGATAATATATATTGGCAAGCAGAGAATAAAGATGTCTGTGCAGTAAAAATTTGCGTAAGGTGGGAGCACAGCAGGAGCTGGCAAATACAAAGATGAGGCTTATAACAGTTAAAACTCATGAAAAAGGCTTATTGTTATGGCTCCATATTGCTTAGTATTTTTCAATTATATATACCAACATAAAATCCTCCAATCTGAGTTACAGACCTGGTATTGGAAGCACTGAATGTTCCTTGACCCTAACAGGAAGGACTAGGAAAAAAGAAAACTCAAACTGCTGTCAGGCGAGTCCAGTTGCCCTTGTACTTTCAGGGCAGTGCAGTGCCCTGAGACCAGTTAGGGTTAACCTACAACAGTTCCCTTACCTAATGCTGGCACTACCACGTTATGATTTAGAAATACCCGAGTTAGTTCTAAATCAGAGGTAGAAAGCTAGGCAGGTGTGATAGCACAGAGTTTGGGGCAGAGTAACCTGCTATGGAGTTACGCTCAAACCTAATTCCTCTGGATGATGATGTATCTGCTGACACAAACTCAGAAATGAAGCCTGCATCTTAATGAGCTTTTTCAGTCTTGTGAAGCTGACTCATTTAGGCTAAATGACTTAAAAGAACATATTGTTTGGGCTACGGTTTATACACACTGCTATATCTTTGTTTTTTCAATTGAAGACATTGCTACTCCCTGCTGCCCATCCTGCAACTCTGGCAGTGTCTTAAAGTAACTCTCCAGGAACGTTGCTTATACTGTGACGCCAAGGTTTACATTTCAGCATCTAGGCAGCTTGGCTTCTGGGATGGTCACTTGACGGTGGATTATTATCTCAAACCCAACAGCCATTTCCCAAAGGAACAAGTCAAAATTTTTAATATCCATCAAGGACAAGAGATGAGGGGAGTTGTGGGTGCTGCTGAAGAGGTTAAATAGAAGATTAAAACCCAATGATTACAGAAATGCAAATAGAGATACATAATTTAATTTAAAACTGAAACATAATTCAAATAAGCTAATTACTCAGTTTAACTGACTCTTCAACATGAACAGTTTTAAATTAACCCCATTCTATGGTTAGTCATACCAGACAGTTTTTTATTAATAAAAAACCAGGGTTTTTTTTATTATCTACATACATCTCTTGGGCAAGGCATATTTAAACTTCTGTATGTAGTAGGAGAAAGAATTTGGGCCATTCTTAGCTGTAAGAATGTCTTAATTACTCTCTGGATCTATTCCCACCCTTCCATCATTTTGTCAATGGGAATAATAAATTCAGAGTTACTAATTCTCTGTAAGATCGAAAAGGATGTTTAAAAAAGCAAACAGTAGTAAGCTGGCACTGAGGAACTGGCAAGGAAAATTAGGACTAGAACAGGAAAAAGTAAAAATGTTAAGACAAAATGCTTATATACATTTTGTATAACATAGCTATTAAAGACATTCTTTTGTCCTTAGCTTGTGCTTTCAAATAGATTATCCTACAATCTTAAAATAGCATTCAGTTTACTTCACCCATTGCATTTTGCATATGCAGTATTTATGACATTTTGTGGGTGTAAAGGTATGAAAATTGGAAATAACTCAGAAGATAATCCTTTTCCTGACTTGTTAATTTATCTCCGCACTACTTTAGTTCTCTGTATTATAAATGTGTTTTGCTGTAAAAAGGATTAATGAGAAAAATTAAAGCTACACAATAAGTAGCTAAACTTACACATCTCAGAAGATAGCCTGGGTTGTAGCTTTTGTGTTATAAATGGTATTGTTTGTTTCCGTGGTACTCTACCTTGGTAGAACCTCAAGTTCTGCTTTTTTCCCCCCAGATCCTCATGCTAGATGAATTTTATGAGTGGATGTGTTTTCAGTTTAGTTTGACTTTCATGTAAGTTGAAGTTGCTCAGCTCCTTTCAGGACTGGGCACTCAGGACACGGCACATGCCCATTGGTGGGCTTGGAAAGTTATATTTTCCAAGTTTATGCTTTTGGAAAGTTGGGCTGGACTTGACAAAGTGAATTAACACAGTATGCTTAAAATCATTGCTGCTCATTTTTGGTGCTAATAGGAGAGTGACTGAATACAGCATAATTATGAGAGAATAACAGGGGATCCACTTCGGTGATCCTGGTTGTGTGCTGGAGTACAAACACTGATGGTGATTAAGTTGCATTGACATTTATGTGTGGTGAGTGTGTGAGTAATGAGGTCCCAAATATTTTTGTTTTTGCAGTATTTCCTGCAAATGTGTTGACCTTAAAATGTACATGTGAACTGCTCAGGTGTAACAATAACAGGTGTGTCATAGCACTCTTTGTGGAGAAGAGTAGAGTGGACTTGACACCTGGAGGTGGCATTGTGGTTGCCCACCTTCTTCCTCTACCCTTGTTTACAGTTATGTCATCCCCTTGATTTCTGCTGTGAACGAGAACAGTGCTTGGCCATCACAATGTATAGTAGTGGTCCCCTTTTTTCCAGTCCATTTTTATGGTTTCTCTATTTTCAAGATTTCTTTGGAGATAAAACTTCACCGCTTGTTCTGTTTGAAGGTTGTTCCTCCATTAATCCCATCTTGGACATCCTTTAGCAGGATGTCTTGCTGTCATTTTGGTTGTTCTTACAGGGGACAAACCAAATACCAGATAAAATTGTGCACTTTGGCTTATTCAGTATGCTGAATTGGTAACCTGCTCTCCTTTTTCTGCTGGATTAAAGTGAGTGCACTGTACCACTGCTACCTCCTGAGAAAGTTTTATCTTTGATGCCTCCTCTGTTTTTGATACCTGATTTTTGGTATCTGCCTGTTGTAATGCAGCTGCCTTCCAGTCTGTAGCATCTTCACTCATGTGTTTCCTGTGAAATTCTTATTCAGGTTTTCCCTTGTTCATACTTTTCACTAACTTCCTTTTTTGAATGTGGTATCACACATTGTAAGTCTTCCTCACAGAGCTATCCTCTAACTTGCCAAGCTAGGTCTGATACCATCTCTCTTTCCTCCTCTTCAGCTTGGCTTTACCTTCTATTTTTAAAGCTCACAGCTGTTGTCTTCCTCAGCATATTGCCTTTCCTATAGGTCCTCTCTGTGCCTTGCACTGTTGACTATGTGGTTGGACTCCTCTATGACAAACCCTGTGAAACTGTGCGACCCCCCTGTAATCATTTGCTGTTACAACACTGTCGGACCCAGCACTTTTATTTGCATAAAAGAGATACAAATGCAAAGGGAGAAAATAAATAAAGTATGCAAATGCTTCTATTTTCATGGAAAATAATAGTAGCTTAGCCTAGTCTAGTCTTAAGCTTTTCTTAAGAATCTGCTAATTAACTAGCTTCACGTAGTGAACTGAGATACCATCTCATTTAATCTCTGCTGTAGCAAACCTGCCTGTTTTACTTGTTGACTCAGCTGCTCGGAGAAGAAAGTGTTGTTTGGCACAGTCACCTCTCCTGTGTCCTGGCATCCCCAGTATGTTGGGAAGGAAATTTTTAACTTCCTTAACTCCTCCACTGTTTGCACAGCCTGACACAAAGCAAGCACATCTCTGTAATTCTAGCTCACAAAAGTGTAATGTATTTACTGTTTTCCACCTGTCTTTCACAACTGTTTCCACCTAGACCTTTGTCAGAACCTGTATGGATCAGATTGGTTTGCTTTATCACTTAGGCAGCAACAGTTTGGAGGGCAGTGACCTGTTAGGTTATCCTGCTTCGCTCACCTCATAGAAATGCTTTGTCATTGTTTGCTGGGCTGCTGCAAGCAGGATTAAATTGTTCCGCCCAAGTCCTTTTGTTTTTCAGAGACAAAAAGCTTTGACTACTCTGGACAAAAATAAGTGGGTTTCCCCCCCCTTCTTAAAAAAGTCCTGCTCAGAGACGGGGGTGAAATCACAGGCTTCTGAGCCGAGTATCCAAGTATCTCAGAATCACAGAATCACTAAGGTTGCAAAGGACCTTCAAGATCATCAAGTCCAACCATTAATCCAGTGCCACCATATCCCCTAAACCATGTCCTGAAGCGCCACATCCACACGTTTTTTCAACACTTCCAGAGATGGCGACTCCACCACCTCCCTGGGCAGCCTGTTCCAATGCTTGACCACCCTCTCGGTGAAGAAATTTTTCCTAATATCCAATCTAAACCTCCCCTGGTGCAACTTGAGGCCATTTCCTCTCATCCTGTCACTAGTTAGTTGGGAGAAGAGACCAGCGCCCTCGTCGCCACAACCCCCTTTCAGGTAGATGTAGAGATTGATAAGGTCTCCCCTCAGCCTCCTCTTCTCCAGACTAAACAACCCCAGTTCCCTCAGGCGCTCCTCATAAGACTTGTGCTCCAGACCCCTCACCAGCTTCATTGCCCTTCTCTGGACACGCTCAAGCACCTCAGCATCCTTCTTGTAGTGAGGGGCCCAAAACTGAACACAGTATTCAAGGTGCGGCCTCACCAGTGCCGAGTACAGGTGATGATCACTTCCCTACTCCTGCTGGCCACACTATTGCTGATACAGGCCAGGACACTGTTGGCTTTCTTGGCTACCTGGGCACACTGCCGGCTCATGTTCAGCCAGCTGTCAACCAGCACCCCGAGGTCCTTTTCCGCTGGGCAACTCTCCAGCCACTCCTCCCCAAGCCTGTAGCGTTGCATGGGGTTGTTGTGACCGAAGTGCAGGACCCTGCACTTGGCCTTATTAAACCTCATGCAGTTGGCCTCTGCCCATCGATCCAGCCTGTCCAGATCCCTCTGCAGAGCCCTCCTACCCTCCGGCAGATCAACACTCCCACTCAACTTGGTGTCATCTGCAAACTTACTGAGGGAGCACTCGATCCCCTCATCCAGATCATCAGTAAAGATATTGAATAAGACCGGCCCCAGAACTGAGCCCTGGGGAACACCGCTTGTGACCGGCCGCCAGCTGGATTTAACTCCATTCACTACAACTCTCTGGGTTCGGCCATCCAGCCAGTTCCTCACCCGGTGAAGAGTAAACCTGTCTAAGCCACGAGCCACCAGTTTCTGCAGGAGAATGCTGTGGGAGACACTGACAAAGGCTTTACTAAAGTCCAGGTAGACAACATCCACAGCCTTTCCCTCATCCACTAGGCGGGTCACCTGGTCATAGAAGGAAATCACGTTGGTGAAGCAGGACCTGCCTTTCATGAACCCATGCTGGCTGGGCCTTGTCCCTTGGTTGTCCTGCACATGCCCTGTGAGCACTCTCAAGACCAACCGCTCCATGATCTTCCGCGGTACGGAGGTCAGGCTGACAGGGCTGTAGTTCCCAGGATCCTCCTTCCAGCCTTTCTTGTAGACGGGCGTCACATCGGCAAGCCTCCAGTCTTCTGGGACCTCCCCTGTTAACCAGGGCTGCTGATAAATGATGGAGAGTGGCTTGGCAAGCTCCTCCGCCAGCTCTCTCAGTACTCTTGGGTGGATCCCATCAGGCCCCATAGACTTGTGGGTGTCCAGGTGGCTTAACATGTCCTTAACTGCTTCCTCCTGGATTATGGGCGGGTTATTGTGCTCTCCATCCCCATCTTCCAGCTCAGAGGGCTGAATACCCTGTGGATACCTGGTCTGGCTATTAAAGACTGAGGCAAAGAAGGCATTAAGTACCTCAACCATGTCCTCGTCCTTGGAGACAATGTTCCCCGCCATATCCAGTAAGGGATGGAGATTCTCCTTGCCTCTCTTTTTGTTGTTAATATATTTGTAGAAGCATTTTTTATTATCCTTTACGACTGTGGCCAGACTGAGCTCTAGCTGGGCTTTTGCCTTTCTAATTTTGTCCCTGCTTGACCTAACGAGATCCTTGTACTCTTCGTGAGTTGCCTGCCCCTTCTTCCAGAGGTGATAAACTCTCCTTTTCTCCCTGAGTCCCAGCAAAATCTCCCTGTTCAGCCAGGCCGGTCGCCTTCCCCGCCAGCTCTTCTTACGGCACATGGGGACCGCCTGCTCCTGCACCTTTAAGATTTCCTTCTTGAAGACTGTCCAGCCTTCTTGGACCCCTTTGTCCTTCAGGACTGTCTCCCAAGGGATTCTCTCAACCAGTGACCTGAACAGGCCAAAGTCTGCCCTCCGGAAGTCCATGGTAGCAGTTTTGCTGACCCCTCTCCTTACTTCGCTCACAATTGAGAATTCTATCATGTCGTGGTCGCTAAGCCCAAGACGGCCTCCAACTACCACATCTCTCACCAGTCCTTCTCTGTTTGTAAACAGCAGGTCAAGCAAGGCACCTCCCCTGGTGGGCTCACTCACCAGCTGTATTAGGAAGTTATCCTCCACACACTCCAGGAACCTCCTAGATTGTTTCCTCTCTGCCGTGTTATACTTCCAGCAGATGTCCGGTAGGTTGAAGTCCCCCACAAGAACAAGGGCCAGCAAATGCGAGACCTCCGCCAGTCGCTTATAGAATGTCTCGTCTGTCTCTTCGTCCTGGTTGGGTGGCCTGTAACAGACTCCCAGCAGGATATCTGCCTCATTGGCCTTCCCCCTGATCCTTACCCATAAGCACTCTACTTGGTCTTCACAATCATTGATTTCTATGCAATCAAAACACTCCCTAACATACAGAGCCGCCCCACCGCCTCTCCTTCCCTGCCTATCCCTTTGGAAGAGCTTATAGCCATCCATTGCAGCACTCCAGTCATGAGAAGCATCCCACCATGTTTCTGTGATGGCAACTACATCATAGCTGTCCCGCTGCGCAATAGCTTCCAGCTCCTCCTATTTGGTGCCCATGCTGCATGCATTGGTGTAGATGCACCTGAGCTGGGCTATCGATTTCAACTCTGGCACGCCACCCATAGGCTCATCTCTAGTGAGCCTGGTTTTATCCCCTTCCCCCTTCAAATCTAGTTTAAAGCCCTCTCGATGAGGCCTGCCAGCTCATAAGCAAGTATCGTTTTGCCCCTTGGAGACAGTTGCACTCCATCTGCTGCAAGGAGGCCCAGTGCCGTGTAAAAAACCCCAAAATTCTGACGACGGCACCAGACCCTGAGCCATGTGTTGATCAGATGTGCTTTCCTATTCCTTTCAGCATTCTTCCCTGTCACTGAAGGGATTGATGAAAACACTACCTGTGCTCCCGCTCCATTGACATAGTTTTCATGTAGTTTTCATGATGCAGTATCTGCCTTAAACTTCATGCCCATTCTAGGAGAGCAATGACAAAAAGCTTGTTTTCCTTTAGCCATGTTCACTTTTAATACTGGCTTGTTTGGCAAAAACACTGATTGTGTGTGAGGTGTTTTCCGCTGTTTTTTGATGTTCTCTGAGACTCAGATGCAACCCTAATTACAAAGAGACGTGTGGGAATGAATAAATGGCTTTAGTTGTGGTAGGGACAATAAAGGCATCGCCAGTGGCAGTAGGGACTAATGAATGGCACCAGCACCGGGAGATCCTGTTTCAGCCCTGCTGAATACTGTTTCACCTCTCTTTCCTGCTGGTGCCACACTTGTTCAAGTGTGGCTGGTGTACTTCCTCCTCTTGTCAGAGTTGTTTGTTTACGGACCAGGGAAAAAAAAATATCATGAGAGTATTAATCACAGTTTCTGGGAGCCACAGATTTGTGTTGGCCGCAGGAATCTCAAGAAAAAAATGAGGAAGCTCAGCTTTTTCAGGTCATCCCAAATGAAGGGTAAGCCAGTATGGATGGCACTGAGAGCATGAGACACCTACAGGTAGTCATACCAGAAATCGGCTTCCTTTGTTTTGATTTGGATTAGACAAAGCATTATACTAATATGGGTAAATCCAAAAGCAACAGTGACTTTTGAAGGGAATAGGCAAAAATCCATGTTAATGTTAATTATTGTTATTGTAAGGTAGTATTTTCTGTAAAGTTTCAGTATACATCTTCATATGAGATGTTACAGCTTTTACAGAGACAGAGAAGCTTTATATTAAGTTTTGCATAACCTAGTTAGTTTAGCTCACAATGAAATAAAATGGAAGATGGAAGTGGTCAAAGATACCTAATTAATTTATCATTACTTGCCTTTTTACTGAGGAAGAGATAATCTGAAGTTTACCTTTGTGTAATTTATACAGCTTGTTCTATTTAAGCCAATGTAGTTTGTATTGTAGATGTTCTAGAAATATTTTAGGTCAGCACATGATGTTTTGCTCACAGAAAACATACCTATTAATGCTAATTAGAGCAACCTAGCTAATTCCTGTATGGTTTACTGTAAACAATTACATAAGAAAAGAGTAAAGCCTGAAGACTTTCTAGGACAAGTACCAATTGTCTGATAATTCTCAGGGCTTTGGTGGTGTGAGAGCTACTAGCAAAGTCTGCAAGAAAGCCCATGTCTTGTGGGAGTAGGGTTTCAAGTTCCATAATTATTACGGCACAAAGCATGTCTTGTAGGACTTTTCATAGCAAGCCAAGGAGTTGAAATAAGTAAAGCAAACTACTTTTCATGTTATGGTTAGCAGCTTGGTTATTTAGAAAACCAAAAGGAAAAGAAATGCCTGGAAGTAGGAATTATGTCTTCTGCTGGAAAATAGGAACTGAGGCCAATTTCAGAACCCCTTTTGCAGCCTATCATGATGTGACATGACTGCCTGGTTGTGTAGAGGCTGAGAAGGAGGTATTTTGGTGTTGAGCTTCTTGACCTACATTAGAAGCTCTTCTCATTCTTCTTGGATGCAAAGGTGGTGGATTGCAGCCTGGGCACAGCACAGTGCTGACCCATCTTGAGTGAAAAGCAGATTGGAGGATGTTGCTGAGCCAGTCCCCGGATCTTCATTAGAAAATTGAGCTGAAAGGGGTGAATTTTGTCACTTAAGGACTTTGTTTTGATGGGAGCGTTTCCACTGGGTATAGAGAGCTTTGAATCAGGCCCTCAGATGTCACTTGAAAATTTGTCATTTGTCATTCCTCCATCAGTATTTCTTCTTTGGCTTGTCTTGGTTTTGTAATTCTTGCCCTGCTATGTAGAGGTTAGATTAAAAGTTCTCAGTAGATTTTAATTGTCCCTTGAGAAAGCAGCACTATGAAACTTTCTGTCACTTTCTGCCTTTTTCATACGTTAACTGCTTTTGATTTCCTGAGAACTGTGAGGGTTTTTTTCTCCTCTGGCTTAGAGAACTTAACACTTAGGTTGAAAAGTTCCCAAAAGAAAAATTATCTATGCCTTTTGCCAGTTATGAAAAGGCTTTTAAATGCCTTTTATACTAAAGTAGTTGTGGTAAAAAAGAATTTATGTTTTCATGAAGGAGATTGGTGTTTTCGAGTAACCCTACAGACTACAGTCCAGGACTCTGTTAACTGAAATCGGTGCCACAGTAGAGCCCCCCCAGTTTCTGGTCATGTAACCTGTTTAAACTAGAGCAAAGTTAAGTTATTCCACATTATGTCTTGACATTGATCCCATTCAAGGTATGATTTATTTAAATGGAAGAAGTCTTAAGCTCTTAGATCTGAAAAGCAGATTAACAAGAATACAATGAAAATTGCACTTTGCAGCACCACATTAATAAATACAAGTAATAACATAGTTCAGAAAACTTCTGATTTCTTAGGAAATGCAGTTTCCTCTTTTAGTTGTCAGTCTTGAAGCTTGGTGGTTTTTGAGTTTGAGAAAGAGTCAGAATCAAACTTTGTGTGAAACACCCTGTTCACATTCGTTCAGGAATTTGTTAGACTTAAGGAAATGAGTGTAGAAAAGGACATCAGTGAGCCCAATTACACAACCAGGCTCGTAGTGAAGTTAGGGCTGGTTTGGGTCTGCTCTCATTTATATCAATAGTCAGGCATTGCTGAGAAGAATGCAATAACTTAATGAAGTAACTCTCACCAATGGTTTTGAGGGCTTTTTGGTCAGACAGAGAGAGAGCATAAAGCCGAGGAAAACCTGTGCATCTGCTTTCTGATGGGATGCTTCCTATCCACAATCATTCCAAACACTTAAACACCTTTTCGACAGTTCAGCAATATGTCAAGCAAGTGATTGGCAGAACCAGAGGAACATCAAGGCTCTTTTCTGTGCTTATGTATATGGTGCTTGCCTTGTGCTACATGAAGACTGCATGTGTGGGAAGCCAGCTGATAATAAAACAGACCTGTGATCCCGGGGGAAATGGATGAAAGTGATGTCACTGTTCAGTCTCATCTGTTAATGTTTGTGCGCTCTGCAGGTGAAGGAGCTATTCAAATGCCCAGAAGTTCTTTGTTTTTCACTTGAACTGCACCAAACGGTAAGTGAGCAAGCAGTCTTAAGGACTGAGTGCATAGCTCAGTCTTTCTTAACTTTTCCTTCCTCAGTGCTTGCATGAGATTCTTTAGGAAAAAATGGCTTTTAGCCCTGGGAAAGGTGCATGTTTTTGTGGTATTGATGAAGTGTTTTGTTTGTTCCACTCACCATGGAACTTCTTCCTTGCAGACTAAAATTCTGAACCATACAGAGTATCTACAACTGTTGCAAGCTTCTGCTTATATAAGTAGGTGCAAAAGATGCTCCGAGATAGGGTTTTGTTTTATTAATATTTGACACTTAGGAGGGAAAGTAAAGATTTTACTCTAGCTGTATAATTTCTGTGCAGTGATCACGCATAGTGCTTTACACATTGTTAAGGACAAGTAACTAATTTCAGAGAGAAGGCTAGAAGTACTTGTAATTGGGTGTATCATATATCTTGGTCCTGTGTCTAGACAGCAGAATTCAAGGCTTACATACACTAGCCTTCTGTAGTAGCATTCATGGGACATCAGTGGCTCACTCTTGATTAACAGTGCTTGTTAATGAGCATTGAATTCTGTGTGGGTAAATAATTTTGGCTTGGCCTGTCTTAAGATTACGCACTTGTTATGGGTTCAGATTTTGGCTGAGTTCAGGTGAGGAGGCAAATGTACCTCTAAGCTATTTTTATAATTCCTCTGACAGTGCAGCCAAGTGCTGAATCAGCACTTGGAAAGAAAAAGACCAGCTACAGGGCTGTGCTGGTTTATCATGTCAAAGGTACCAGTGGTTCTTGGCTAGGGTCACTACAGCATAGCACATGCAGCCCTTATCTAAGCAAGCCCTGACACATCTATAATAGTCAACTCTGTTGCTTTCCTTGATTAGCCGTAAGGCTACACTGTGTCTCTGTCACAGTAAAAAATAGTGTCAGGTAGGTTGAAGGTCTAACTTATATCCACTCATCAAAGTATAGTTCCTGTGTGTTTTTTTTTAATTTCCCACTCACTGGTCCTGGCTCCTTGGGAAGTGCAGGTGTATTGTGATTTGTCTAGGGGTGAAGGGCAGTTCTAGAAGTTCTCATCCTTCCCTGCATCCTGCCTCAGGTTTCCATTCGTTCACAGTTTTGTCAGTTCCGCTGATCTCAAGGCAGCCTCTCAGCGTGGATCTGTGATATGATCCAGGCTGGGGGCATGTATTTTAAAGGCTTGGGTTTTTTCTCCTGTCTTAATCTGAGTGATATAATGGCTCTGTTACCATCACTTCCAAATGTTTGAGTTTACACGATGGAGGATGTAGTGACCTGTGTTGAAAGGGCAGAAATGAGCAAAACTAGGAGAAGGAAAAACTGAAACTTTCTCCACCTAAAAAGCTAACTTGAGCATAAGGTAAATGTTCATCGTCACGTGAAGTAGCTTGTACTTCTCAGATGCCAATTGCATGACTGTTCATAAGCATTACAAAGTTAGAGGTATCTTCTGAACTACTGGAGTAAAGACAGCTGTTTTTTAATTACATTGTCAAAGATGTGAAGTTCGTTCTTGTTGATAATGTCCTGCTGTGTGATAGAGACAATCCAGCTAAATCACTCTGCCTTGAAATGCCACTTACAGATCTTCATGATGAATAGTTGAAGGCCCAGTGCTTTCCATGGGACCCACATCCTGCCTTGGCAGCCCGTTAGATCTGTGGGTGGATGCTTTTGCAGAGTAAAGCAGTTCTTATCCTGGAGCAGCTCTGTTCACAAAGCTAGTCCAGGCTGTTGTGTTGGGCTGGTCACGTTCCCGCCTGCCGAAAGCCTTGCAAAACCAATTACACCTTTTTTCACACCTACCAGAAGTTACACAATCAACAGTCAAATGTTCAGAAGCCTCTGTACCAGGTAGGACTTTGGTTTGTGAGGAAGCTCGCTCCCCAGTAAGGAAGGATATGGATTAAAAATACCGTATTTGTTTCACTGTATTTACTTCTTTTTGCTCTGTTCAAGAAGTGGCAGTGAGTCTTAGCGTAGTCTGCTTCAGAAATGGGTTCAGGTAAATGCTAAAAAGGTGTTTTTTTGGCTGGTTTAAAAAGCTGCTGAACAAATCCGGCACTTTTGCTGCCACCAGGAAGACAAATGTTGCTGCCTCCTCTTCCTCCATGCAGGTCTGTGTGGGTATGCCTTCTGCCCAGCACCGGCTGTGGTGCTCATGGGACCCTTCCCTGGGCTGGCTGAGCTTGTTAGACTGGTGGGAAACTGTTTACATCTTTCCTTCTCCTATATTAGTTTTCTCCTAGGTTAGTGAGTTGGTTTAGCTCATGTAAGGGTCTGCTGGCTGCCAGGGCTGGTGCCAAGTATGCAGACAGCAAGCAGAAGAAAAAAAAAAGTGTGCTAGAAGAGAGTAGGCTTGTCCCTCTTTGGTAGTAGTGATTTGTTAGATTGGTTCACCGCATGTCAAGGAGCACTTGGTAGGTCATCGGGGAGGTAGCTCTCAATGGCCACCACCTTCTAGATTGGGACTAACAAAAACCAAAGACAGCGGTAGTGCAGGGTAAGAGCCTGACTGGATCTTCCTGCAAAGCCTTTGAGTTGGTACAGACTTGCTGAAGTAACGCTGATCCTTATGGGCAAAGAGAGTCATCTTCACCGCTACGTCTCTGAGGATTATCCAGAGCGGCTCTGTGGTCTGGGTTCTCCTTTGCAGTCTCGCTCTGCAAAAAGATATCTGCTGATGGATTTCTGGAAAGTATCGATTCGCCAGGACTGTGGGTTGTTGCAGTTGCCGTTAATGGATGGAGTTTTATGGAGAACAAGCACGTGATGCAGAGAGCACTTTTTGCTTTGTCATCCTGCTTGTGGCAGGTTGCCCAAACCAACAAGGGAGAGGCCCCTAGCAGCAGCAGCCTGCATACAAACTCTTTCAAGTCTCTGCCAGAGGTTATGGCTGCCTTTGGGTTTTGGGGCTATTGCTAAAGCTAGGCAGCTCTGGCAGAGATGTTTATATGTTTTAGCCTGTGTTGTCTAACGACTAGATTTTTATCTCATTGAAGATGCAGTTTTCGGTGAACATTCCTGAGGGTGTTCAAACTTGTTACAAGAATAAAATATAAGGCTTCAGTTGCTTCAAGTACCTACAGGTCTGTGTCTTTGATAATATATTGAAGAAAAAATTCTCATTTGTGAAGATTGTGACCCATGTTCTTGCTTTTCTTTTTTTGCGCGCGTGTGTATATACACAGATCAATTCCTGCATTCCTTCCCCAAGCTAGAATAGGCCAAATATTATCTATCACTAATATTACTATTAACTATTGCATAACAATTCTGATCTTTAAACCCCTTACCAACAGCAGCGAAGTACTCTTCCCAATATGTTTGAGAGGTAAAGGAATTTTATCACCAGGTTTCAGAGCGGAAAACTGAGACGACAAGATTTCAGAGCAGTTTTCAACAACTACCTATTTGCATTTGTGTGTGTGGATGCTCTTCAGCTTTGTGGGCTCAGTGCCCAAGGAATGTATATGCACTTGGTATGGCTGTTTCTCTTAAGTATGTGCACATGTCAGAATTTGCTAATTAACGCAGGTTGTGCAGTGTGAAGTATGTATGTGATTAAATACAAACAAGTGTGTGCTGACCCATTTTTTGGAAATTAAGCTTAACGTAACTCAGAGTTATGTGGAGGAAGGCAGAGCTGATAATGGATTCCAGTCAAGTATTAGGTTTTCTTTTTTCTTTTTCCATGGCTTATCAGGTAAAGTATCACCATATGTAAAGACATTAATTTTTGCCTTTCTACTAATATGCTTAACCTTTTCTCTTGGAGAGAGATACATATTCTTTTGGAGATAGCTATAAAATCAGTTATGACTGGTGGGCAAACAGTTCTTTTCTGGACTTTTGAATACATTTATTTAGAGGATTTCATAGTATGAACAATACCATATGGCAGAAATTATTTGGGGGGGAAGAGCTATGTGGAAAAAACAATTATATCAATAAATTGAACTGAAAGATGTTTCTAGGGAACTAATTGCAGGAGAAAAATAAAAACTTTTAATTCAGTTTAAAAAGTATGAGACTGAAAAAAATGACAGCACACCAGCATAAGAAAATCATTTTCTGGGCAAGAAAGGTAAAAATCATAATTTTACTTTAAGACTGACATTTCAGGCTTAGCCACAGCAAATCTTATTTCCTTGCTTTGTTCCAAGCATACTGTTGGATTGGCAAAATTTACTGGAATCCCAGCCAAATCTCATACGGGCTTTCATTAAAGAGAAAAATAGAGCAAGTCATCCTAACGTTGCAAATGACTCATTGGTCGCCTTAGGAAATGCTCCCCTGAGACAGGCATGCTGCTGAAGAGGAAGCGATGAAGCTGCCAGGCCACTCCCCCAGACAATTTGGCTTGAGGAGCACAGCCTTCATAAAGGACGTCTCTCCAGACACTACATTATTTTATTCTTTATTTCACAGAGGGACCACAGAAGCTGCAAGAAGGGCAGCGTGAAGTAACGGCGGAAACTTCACAGACGGTTGTTTTGATACAGGAGAAGCAAATAGGAGATAATGAGAAAACTTTAAAGGTAGGGGGACATACATTTTAAAGTCTATAATTTAGTTTTGACATTGAAAAATAAGAATGTAGGCTTTTTTAAAAAAATTTAGTTCTTGGGAGAAGAATGGAGGAGATCAGTTCTCAGGATGGGATCATGATCATGAACAAGTTCCCCTGGTAAATGGGAAGCAGAGCTTGTCAAGATCCTGGCCACTTTGGAGCGGGATTCTAGGAGGTGGTTTCAGAGGGGAAGGTTGTAATCGACTTTGTCTGATCTAAACTTTTAATATGTTTTAATGAAGAATAATTATGAAAAACTAATGAAAAGTGAACCAAACAATAGGGAATAAAAGCTGAAGTTTCTTAATCCATGTGAAAACATAAAGCATTTTTCTTAAAAGGAAAAAAAAAAGTAGCATGATATAAGTAGTGATATAAGCAAACGTCCTCAATAAGTATTGTGGTTTCTTTATCTGTATCATAAAGATACCATTCTTGGTACTTGGGTCTGATGACTGTGTGGGAGTTAGTCTGCCCTTAAGTTTCACACCGTCCTGTTGTCACTGAGCAAACAAGGTGGTGTGCTTTGGAGAAGAATTACACACTTTCTTATGTCCCTAAATACGAATAAAATAAAACTGCATATCATAATACAATATATGCTTTTTCACTCTTACTTTGATTGCAGTAGGAAGTTTGAGCCGGGCCAATGGCCATGTTAGCAAAATAGAAAAAAGGGGAACTGAGTGCAGAGTAGATTCAGTGGTAGGGGTATATACTGGGGTGGCAGAGCAGGAGGAGAAGAGGAAGGAAGATGAGGTCTTTTTGTATGTCTTCACAATAGCCACAGGTGCATTCCTAGGTTTTGTTTCTACTATTAACATGCTACTCAGGGTTATGAAATGCTATTAAAATGTAACTTTCTACAGGCAGATGCACAGTCTGAATTTCTGCTGACATAGCTGTGTAATTTGCTGGAGGGATAGGGGATTTTTGTCGGTGATAATGGCTGTGCTGGCAGCAGTTTCTAGGGTAGACACAGGTATACTTACAGAGAGGGAATAATCTAACCTCAGAGGAAGGCAACAGTAGAACAGGTTGAGCACAAAGGACTGCTTAATGCAAAACAGAATTAAGATGAAAAGAGAAGGGAAACTTTTTTTGGTTTTTTTTCTTTCCTTTTATTTGCCATGACTATTCCAGTAGTACTGAATCAAGTCATACCTAGTTACGCAGATAGAAACACTTGAATAAAAGCGAGCAGATTTGTAAAGTGACTAAGTATGGGTTTCTTTATTTACTTTTTTGGTCTTAAAATTTTTACCATGACTTTAGTTGATACTGATAAATTGGAGCTTCGTAAATTAAGTACAAAGCTCATTTTAGAAAGAATATATGAAGACAATGCAATGCTCTTTGTGGCATGCAGCTGTCAAAATGCATTTTAGGATGTATGGGTTGTTTTTCTGCGGTAGTAGTCATCTGCGGTAGTAGTGCAGGGTCCTGCACTTCGGCCACAACAACCCCATGCAACGCTACAGGATTGGGGAGGAGTGGCTAGAGAGCAGCCCGGTGGAAAGGGACCTGGGGGTGCTGGTTGACAGCCGGCTGAACATGAGCCGGCAGTGTGCCCAGGTGGCCAAGAAAGCCAACAGCGTCCTGGCCTGTATCAGCAATAGTGTGGCCAGCAGGAGTAGGGAAGTGATCGTGCCCCTGTACTTGGCACTGGTGAGGCCGCATCTTGAATACTGTGTTCAGTTTTGGGCCCCTCACTACAAGAAGGATGTTGAGGTGCTGGAGTGTGTCCAGAGAAGGGCAACGAAGCTGGTGAGGGGTCTGGAGCACAAGTCTTCTGAGGAGTGGCTGAGGGAACTGGGGTTGTTTAGTCTGGAGAAGAGGAGGCTGAGGGGAGACCTTATCACTCTCTACAACTACCTGAAAGGGGGTTGTGGCGACGTGGGTGTTGGCCTCTTCTCCCAAGTAACTAGCGATAGGACAAGAGGAGATGGCCTCAAGTTGCACCAGGGGAGGTTTAGATTGGATATTAGGAAAACTTCACTGAGAGAGTGGTCAGGCATTGGAACAGGCTGCCCAGGGAGGTGGTGGAGTTGCCATCTCTGGAAGTGTTCAAAAAACGTGTGGATGTGGCACTTCAGGACATGGTTTAGGGGACATGGTGGCGCTGGATTAATGGTTGGACTTGATGATCTGGAAGGTCCTTTCCAACCTAGTGATTCTGTGATTCTGTGATTCTGTGATACTGTGATCCGATCAAAAAAAAAAGAATCTCTTGTGAAGCTAGTGATCACACTTGATCCATTTGATGCCAAAGTTAGTTACAATGCTAAACCAAAGCAATAATAAACAGACATGTTACAAAAATGTAGTTTTCAGAAATTGTTTTCTTCATTCAGTTCTGTTCATTCTGTTGGTAAGGCTGGTAATTGCAGATTACTACAACGTTGTATATGATTGTTGTATTTTCCTACTAATATATGCAGGAGGAGGGGAAAAACACTAATTAGGGAAGTCCAGGGCAGATGAAAAGAATAAAATAAATTAATGGAATGCCTGTGTCAGCAGGTATGTATCTCATCCTGGACTACACAGTATGAGGAGGCACTGGAGTTGCGTTGATGTGGAAAACTAAGCTCTGCAAGGAAACCCAGGGATCCAACAAACGAGAAAATTCACAGTTCAGTATCTAATAGGATGGATTAAGAAGATGTAATTTTAAAAAACTAATTAAAAGCAGAGCTCAGAAAATTCAGATGCACTTATGTTCCCTTATCACAATATGTGCTGCTGAAAATACAAATTTTTGAGCACTGTGGGTAATGTTTCAATGTTCCCTAATCCTTTTTGTTTTCTCCATTCAGGCACATAAGGAAGGCAAACCTGAGAGACTGCTGGAAATGAATGGGCATACGTCGGTGCCACATTCCTACAATTATGATCTCATTATCATTGGTGGGGGCTCAGGTGGTCTTGCAGCTGCCAAGGTATGAGAGAGAAAATACAGATTTATACTTTCCTTGTAAGTAGATGGGTGACATCCTCAGTTTCTCGGCTCTGGGTATCTTTAACGCTGTAGGGGCATAACATTTCTGCCTGATCAGTGGGATTTCTTTTGCAGTTAGCCTCAGTTATACAATATTATTTTTCTTATGTTCTGAAGAAGAAAAACATAAAAACATCGTGGTATACTTCTTACTAGAATGAAACTTGGTCCCCACGAATGGGAGATGATGCTGTTGGAAGACAGCAGGTAGATATCTCAACAGTGTTTATTAGTAGTTGAATTAAAATTTAACTCATAATTGAAAAAGTTTTTAAAACTATTCAAAACTAACATCAGGTTTCTAGTTTTATCTGAAAGTAATATCTGTTCAGAAATAATTGTGTACTTTGTTTCAATTCTTGACAATGGGGTTGTAATTTGTGAGCTTATATACTTGCATAAATGTACATTTTGCCTATACTTAAGCAGAGTTAAGATCTCACCCTTCATTTCTAGGGTCTGGTACTTCCTACCTGTAGCCAAAAAATTTATGGGTTTTTTGTTAGGATATTGCTTTTAGAAGCATATCTATAATTAATTAAAAGAATCCACAGTGGTGCAGAATATACCAGCTCTTAGAGTTGTCATTATCCCAAATATTTGAACTTGCTGAAATTTCATGTAAGTCAGTAACGCTCCTTTGCATCAGTAGTTAGGCACATTTTGCCTCTTCTCGCTGTGGTAGAATTAACTATTTAGAAGTGAATTGAGCATTCCTAGAAATAAAACTATTTCGTTGCTCAAGACTGGGAGATGGATTATTCCTCCAGACAGGAGGCATTTCTTTTATTCTTGAGAAGTGAAGGTGGTCATTGAGGAGTGAAAGAAAAGGAGGAGAAAATATTTCAGCATAGCATTGGATTCACACTAAACCTTGGTCCCTTAGAAGAACTTCTGTTATAATGGGAGAGTGCAGTGCTGAGTGGTGAATTGTAATGTGCTGTATGTCCATAATCTATTTCGGTACTTTACTGCTTTCCCATCAACAGGGACACTGTTGTCATGGTCTAGGGTGGAAGATAAGATCTATAAAAATTCTGAGAGCTCACAAAAAGAAGCAGACACTGGTTTTCAGAGGATGGGGATGTTTTGGGACAGAAGAGAGTAACAAGAGTAAAAGGGAGCTTGCAGTAATGCAAAAACGGTTTGTAGCAATAAAAAGCCATCTGTTGAAATTTCCTTAAAGAGACTGCTGTGCTTTGTTGTATACATATGCTAGGTTGTGAAGCTACAGCAGTGATGTTTATTGCATCATTTTTCAGCTGTGGGACAGAAAAGGTGTGCAACTAGGAAGACAAATTGCCTTATTCCCTCAACTCAGTGTATAAAGTATATTGCTTCTTAGTGTTCTCAAGTGATTGTAGAGTAGAGCGGAGGGTTGTAGATCAATACAGTCAACATCACTCTCAGTAGTAATGTGTGTATTTCAAATGAGTTTCATAAAGTTGAAGCAAAACTGTTTTACACATGTAGGCTTCTGACATACTTAGATTATTCAGGGTTTTTTAGTGAATTAGCATGCTGTGCTTTAAAAAGCAAAATGAAACAAAAGGGAAAAACAACAACACAGGTCTTACACCAGGTGCCAGATATCTACACTCAGGTTTGCAGCAGTTTTAACTAGGTTGATTAAATGCATGCTTTTCACTATGACACATGCAGCTTTGTGTGCACGTCTTCCCTTTCTGCTCTCTATTGTGCTCAGAGCTTGTTGTTTTGGAGGCATGTCTCCACGGTGAGCAAAAACGTTGCCAAGCTGACTCTGTGCAACCCAACCACAGACCCAGACCTAAGTGCCAGGCCACCACTGTCAGTTCACACAGACCAGCTGCAGCCCTAAGCAACCTTGTTGTGTTCATGCAGCACTGGAATGAACCTGGTAAGGTTTTTGAAAGCCTACAGGGCAGGTTTTGTTACTGTGGGCATATCACTCTGCAGAAGTGGCTATATCTGTTTGCGATCTCTACTGAGGTGGCGACGCAATGCTGCGCTCTATTATGTGAGCGTACAGCTGAGTGTAAGCTTGGGAATCCATGCATTCTAGTTAGCTAACACTAATAAAGCTCTTTCAAGCTGTATATAAGAGTTGTCATTATAAAGGAGTATTAGTAATGCATCTCAGTCCCTAAGCACCTTTCTGAGGACCTCTCTCAGAAGTGTTACTAATGGATAGAAATTGTCTTCTTGACCAGCCTTGACCTTTAATCAGAAGCAGACATCCAGTATATTAATATATTCTGAAGGTGTCTACAGCCTGCGTTGTTTGAAATATGGTTTGTATTTTGCATGAAGTAAGGTACATTTAAAATTGAAATTCTGATTGTCAGCTATTTGGATTAACAAGTATTACTGGTAACATAATGACGAAGGCAGTCCAGTTCCTCCTAAACAAACCTGAGGCCGCAGGTAATATCCTGTGCCTATAATTGTTGCTTACATGTCTAAGAACTCATGTGATGCAGCACAGTTGTGGTTACTTCAACTATCAAAGTTATTTTACTGCATCTCATGGGAGGATCTGTTGTTTCTCAGCTATGTAGTGCTTACTTAAGTGTTTTTCTCTGGTACCAGTTACCGCTGTCAATTTTTGCCTTTTTCTTAAGAAGCACAAAGGGAATAATGGAGTCAGTATACAAATTCTAGTTCTCAGTATCATTTACACACATTGCTTATGGATTTGCTAATGAAACTTCTCATGGGAAATATCTAGTCTGGATGACATCCGCACATCAGGACAGTAAAGTCAACTTGCAGCAGATTGACTAACTTGAAGCGCAAGAGCTGATTCTGACAACTACAGATTGTAGTCAAAATCAAGTGTTCCCTTCTACAACAGGAAAAAAGATTGGATAAGCACATTTGTAATACTTGGCCACATGACTGCTTATGTCATTGTGTGATGTGGTTTCAAACCAATGTTTGAGAAACCATCTTTGAAGGGAAAATCAGATTAATGAAGAATTTGTAAAATATGTTCAAAGTAAATGGCATGTTGGGAAATAGTGTGAACAAACTGACAGGATGGAGGAGAGAAGAGGAGGTTTGACTTCCAGAGTATTCTGTGTATCAGCTGGTGCCATGCTATATGCAGGATGAATGACTATTTTTTTTCCTTCATCTTTTTCTCCTACTGAGTGCACAGATTAATTCGGAAGGTTCATGGCTGTCTGGCCGATCTCCTGCGAATCATTATTACTTAATGAAAAGTCACAAAGCTTTTCAGTAATGCATGATGTTATCATCTACTCCAAATTTAACCTCTAATATTTAGATACGTCTTGTTTAATTTGTTTTGCAGGAGGCTGCCAAATATGAAAAGAAAGTGATGGTGCTGGACTTTGTCATGCCTACACCTCTGGGAAACTCATGGGGTAACTTTCTCTTCATTGCAAACCTGTTATAAAGGAGCTTTATGTAAAGACTCTGATTCTCCGTTGAGATCAGGCACACTGATGTGAAAAAACACTTTCTGTTCCTTTCTCGCAGGTCTTGGGGGAACATGTGTAAATGTGGGCTGTATACCTAAAAAATTGATGCACCAGGCAGCTTTGCTGGGACAAGCCTTGCAGGATTCACGCAAATTTGGATGGCAGTTCACAGAAGAAGGTAAAAGAGGAGAACATTTTTTTTCAGCTTTCTCATTTATGCTGAAAATCCAGAGCTTCTTTTCACAGTCAAGTGCTTGTTGCACTTACGCATGTGCTGGCTTTAATGATGGGGCGCAACTTCAGAGAGATTACACATAAACTTAAGCGCTTTTCAAGTCTAAAGCCATGGGGCTTACTGCCTTGCAAGCTTTGATCTGTTTATTAATAGCTTCTGATCATGTATTTGATAAGATCACTGTGTGAATAAAAGCAATAACGTACTACTCCATTTCTGAATGTAACACAATATCTAAGGGAATACCCCAGAATGTCCCCTGTTAGAAACCTATAATTGCAGGCAAGGATTTCCTTTCCCTCAGTCTCTGTCACTACTACGTAAGAAGATTAATTTTACTTTATATTATCTCTAATGTGCATAGTTATAAGATTGGGATTTATTTAGGGTGTAATCCTGTGGTGGGGAACATGCAGAGGCACCTCTTAGAGATGCATAGTCCATTTGTTGGGCAATGTCACCTGCTCACAGCATGTCTCTGTAGAAAACTATTGATAATGCAATAAACCTAAATTTTCCATGTTCTAAGTCATATCTGTCCCACTGTGACCTCTTGTGTTGTCTACGCTGATGTAGTTCTTTGAATGTCAGTGGAGTTACCCTGGAATAAAAAAGGAGTAAGACAAAGGTGACTGGGTCATGAAAAAAATCTGTCTTGAGAATAGAAGGTTGGCTATGGAAAAAGAAGAACTCGCAGGCTGAAAGATGAACCTTTCTCTTTTGTTTCTGACAGTCAAACACAACTGGATGACTATGGCAGAATCTATTCAGAATTACGTTGGTTCACTGAACTGGGGCTATCGGGTTACACTGAGAGAGAAGAATGTCACATATGAGAATGCATATGGAGAATTTGTCGGGCCACACACAATTAAGGTACTTCCCTAGCCGTGTTTTCTGGGTCTTCTGAATGGAGATGCTTTTCAAGCAGAATAGTTTTTCCTTTGGTAGGACTGCGAAATACTTACTTTGGACTAATACTTTGTCCACAGGCAACAAATAAAAGAGGAGTTGAGAAGCTGTACACAGCTGAGAGATTTCTCATTGCCACTGGTGAACGACCACGCTACCTGGGTATACCTGGAGACAAGGAATACTGCATTAGCAGGTAAAAACAGGGAGGAATATGAAGTGTGTATCATTCACCGTGTGTAAATGCTTCACCTGTAAGAGAAAGTGGTGTAGCATGAGAAGGACTGCTTGGTTGCTGGTTTTCTTTTCTATGTAACTTTTTTTTAGGGGAAAGTAAGCACAGGAGAATACCTATAGACAGATTTTAAGGTGCCAAAAGCATTGGTGTCTAGTAGATGCCACAGGACTGTGGGTGGCTGGCTAGGATGGTTGTGTTTCTGACTGGTAACAGCAGTAACCGAGAATACTGTAAATCACATGTCTGTCCATCATAAAATTAATTCATCAGCTCTGCCCCAGTTACCAGAACACCCACTTCCTCTCTATTCCTTATGGTCTTTCAGTTTTCATACTGAAGTTTTTTGATAATGAAGAGCACAATCTGCTTGGAAGAAGCCTTCCTGCTCAATTATCAAGGAAAGTGAGAGTTGCAAAGCAGTAGGTGTTGTGAAGCCAGTAGAAATGTATCTGTGTTCATGCACTGGGGCAGTCTTGAAACTCAACCCAATTTTTTTCCAGCTACTCAGTGAAGTTAATTCAACTTTTGGGAAAACCGGTTTCAAATGTCTGGTTAATTGATAAGACCAAGCAATTCTAGCATAATTTTGACCAAAAAAATGTGATATGCAGATCGAATGTGTTTTCATACCAGAGTAACTTCTAAGTTACTTAATGTAGAAACAGAGGTTGGAATTGCAGGCTCGCAAACCCATAGCAATGAAATAAATAACTGGCATAATCCCTGTGAAACCAAAACATCGTGTTGTATGTTTCCCTTCTAATAAGTAGTAGTGAAATTAAAGGTTACAGATAATACAGCCTGTAAAGTGGTGCTTTAAAATAACATTAAGGTGGAAGAGTTGGGAATGCCAGACTTCACGACTATCAGATTGATGCTGGCTGTGTAACCCTGGGGGATAGGAACTATGATGTAGCCTTTAGTTACACAATCACATTTTATTCCACCACAACGTTTGCAGAGAGCATCTTTGTTTAGCCTTTGCAGTTGTTGGCTGAGAAAGAGACACTTATTTTAGATTGAAATCTTTGGAGAATTGTATTGCCAAACTTTGCCTAAGTCTCTGCTGAGGAAGCGTGATGCCTCCATGAGTGTCTGCTTCCTTGCGAAGCCCTGGTTTTATAATCTAGGTTCAAAGTGTGGTAGAACGGATGTAGCTTGATGAAGCAGTTGAAAGCAATGGAAAGCAGGCAAATAAACATGTTTTTCATAATTTCGTACTTCTATTTCTGCCTGTTACTGTGGTTTGCATTAATTTATTTCATTTTCTGTATATTTGGCACTGTGTATAATGCTTTAGCGAAAGGATAAGTCTTCAAAGAAGTGAAAATGGTATTTTTATCTTAAGGCTGAGCCCCTTCCTCTTCCTTTTAGCTCTCTGGAGCTAAAATTTGCAGCAAGTTTCAGAGGAAACAAAACAACATACCCCTTTAAAAATGTATCATAAGTTACTGTAAAAAACCCTCAAATCTTTTGTGGTAATTCAGAATTTTCATACTTTTTTGTGTGTGTGTACTCCTAATTGGAGCTTTTTAATCTGTCTTGTACTGATCTTGTATTCCAAGTTGAATTTCCAAAAAATTAAGTTGTTGGGTTTTTTTAGTGAGCAGGGAGAGGAATAAAGTCCTATTCTTACAGAAGAAATTAGGTAAATACAAAGCACAGTACATTCTTCTGGTTGTCTCTAATTTTCTTTTCTTCTTACCTTCTTTTTTTGCCCTCAGTGATGATCTTTTCTCTCTGCCTTACTGTCCAGGGAAAACCCTGGTGATTGGAGCTTCCTATGTTGCCTTGGAATGTGCAGGATTTCTTGCAGGACTTGGATTAGATGTCACTGTAATGGTGAGATCCATTCTCTTAAGAGGATTTGACCAGGATATTGCAAACAAAATTGGCGAATATATGGAAGAACATGGAATCAAATTTATTAAGGAGTTTGTGCCGATCAAGGTAGGCTCAAAGTGGTATATGACTACAATTGATTGCAATATACCTATGATAATGTTTTAAGATGTAAATTGTTTTCGTGAATACAAAAGCTGAATTTTCAATACAGGATCTGCTACGATATAGTATGGGTTAATTTTTGGTTTAAACTGAATAAGTCCATGAATCTTATGTAATTGAAAGGTACAATTTAATCTTAGTATTAAAATTTTGTGAGATTCCAGAATTCATTGTTTTCATCAGAATTAGATGGGTTCATATATATTGCATTAAAAATCTTGTTACTCCTGCTCATCCTGCTCCTGCAAATGTTGAATATACTTAAATTCAGCAGTTACCTTGAAATCTGTGAAACTTCTTGCAGACTTGTAATTAAACAGATACATAATTTCCTGTAAGACCAGGGCCATGCATAACAAATAGTCATATTTTTCATTGCCGGTTTGTAAATTCTCAGCCAGCAAATACTGCTTATGTGCCCAGCGCCAGGGGACTATCCAGAAAAGTAAATAGACTTCATAAATATCCATGCTGTGCTTGGCAGAGGCCTTAAATACTTGCTTAATTTTCTTTGAATTCAGTAGGAGTATTGGTGCTGTACATGTATAGGCAAATTCAGGTTGAAAAGCAGATTAGATAAGGTCTGGAGCTTTTCTAATGTAAAATTGCCTTATCAAAGACTTCAAAGGGTGCTAACAGTATTTTTCTTAATGTTTTTTCACAATTAGTGCTTAATTATTATGAAATAGGAAATAATGTATTAAGCCATTCTCAATTTGGCCTTAAGCCAGCATATTACCAAGTTTAACACTTTGGGGATTAAAACATTAAATTGAGCGAAGACTGTTCATTTTCACCCTTCGCAATATCAAGAGTAGCTTAAAAAATGCTCTTGCCAGACACCATGCTGTGAAGCTGACCCTCCCTCACAGACTAAGAGATTTCCTGTGAGAAGTCAGTGGGCTGTTTCAAGGAACTTTCTTCTTTATACTTGTTTGCATTGTAGAAATCCCGTGTTTTATGAAAAGCAGGGAAGATTATCTAGCTTTTGTTTCAGACTTAGCTTTTTGTAGGCTGTTCTGGGGCATGTGAAAGGAGGAAGTTGATCTTAGAAGAAACAGATCATTTCAACTAAATAGTGAATGGTATCCTCCAAGTGCATCCTGCAAAGATAGTCCTAGGACTCTAGGACTCTAGTCACAAAATGCACTTTTGTATATTTTACCCTGCCTCTTCACTACATGTCTTTGATTTCAATGGGAAGAAAATATTTGTCCCTGGTTTTAGTTGAGCATATCCTTAAACTTAAATTGCTGGATATATTCTTAGCAGGTCTTTTCATCTCTTTCAAACATTGTTTTTGAAGTTATATATGTTGTGCTTATTGAAACCCTTCGCTGGGACATTTGAAGCGAAAAGATGAATTATTATAAATAATGCTGCCTTTGAGTAGGAGCAGTTTAACACAGTGATCCTTTAAAGTTGATGGGGTGGCAAAGAAGGTTTAGGGTTTTTTAAATTAAAAACAGGTAAAAACTTAATCAGAAAATTTGCTTTTTCTCTCTCCAAATACTGAATATGAAGTAGGAACTAGGTCAGCTGTTGAAAAGTACTTTTTCTTCTGTGGAATGAACACTAAAAATTTCCCAGAATTAAGCTGTGTTGCACATCAACGTGTCTCGTGTGTGTACAGCCAGCCTTGGGAAGCAGCTGGGTGCCTTGCCGTTCCTGGGAGGGTAAGGGAAGGACTGTAGCTTAGGATATCCAGTCCTTTCCTCGAAGTCCAGTGAATATTAGTGAGGACAAAAGAGAATCCATCTATGTAGCTTCAAAGTCCATTCACTTGTTTAGTTGATTTATTTATCGGAGGAAAAAGGAGTGTTTGGGAAAAACACCAGTGGTATTGCTCTTTCTGCCTTTTTTTTTTTTCTGGTATATGGAGGGATGGGGTGTGGAAGGGGGAGTATTTTGGGTTTTGTTTTGTTTTAATCAAACCATTATTTTTTATTACTCTGAACAAAGAGCACAGTCGCAAAAAGATTCACCTTAACTTTTTTTTTTGGCTTTGCTGGAATAGGCAGTAGCTTGCTGCATTACTTGAGGGAGAGTGTGCAGCTGGATCCATAGCTAAAACTAGGAGTATTTATTTCAGCTGACTGAGGAACTCTGAAAAGGTTTTTTTCTTAAGCTGCTGGTGTTTTTTCAACCGTTTAGAGCCAGCTGCTGCGCTCTCCTGCAAGGCCATGGCAGCTTTACATGTTGGACTAATATCATTCAAACAGGGCAAAGGCCTGTACTGCTAAGGGCTGGGCTGTGGCTGTGGCTTCCCGTGGGTGGAAGGCATGGTGGTCCTCAAGGTGCAGTCGAAGAAAATGTCTGATGCTGTTTCCAGGTTTTGCAAGAGTTCCCTTTCTCCTTGCCTCCTCTGTCCCCAGTTGATAGTAGCAGCCCACGTGGTGGGCTTGGACAAGAACTTAGCTATCAATCAACTTTTATAAACAGAAACAAGGTCTTACTGTGTTGGTCATAAGAATAAATGCACGAGATAAACCAAAATGTTTAAACATGCAAGTAGTAATCACAAATCTAGAGAAAGGTGCAAATACCTTTAGAATGAATGCTTGAGTTTTAGGTCATGGATAAAGACTCATTTTCAATAAGATATGTGCTGGCACAAAGATACATTTGCATATCTTTATTTGAAATGAAACTTTTTTTTTTTTTTGCCTCCAATGTTGTAGATTGAGCAGATTGAGGAAGGAACTCCTGGAAGACTGAAGGTTACAGCCAAGTCCACAAAGGGAAACCAAATAATTGAAGGGGAATATAATACTGTGAGTCCTGTCTGTGTACATAAAGAAAAGTAAAATAGCCTTCCATTTAATGTTAAGATTTTGTGGGGTGTTTTTATCCATAGTTTAGATTTTTTTAAGTGATTTTTAATCATTAAAATATGCTAAATGCACACAATCAACAGGTAATTACTGTGACAAAAGTCCCAGAATCTATGAGCATGAATCCTTTGTGCCTTACTTGCTAAGATCACTTGCATACTTTTGAAACCAGTGTTTTAGCTTAGGGATGTAGATGAACTTGGTCATGTGCAATCAGTTGCAGGATTTTTCCCCAGTGGGATATTTGTCATAAACAATGTGATTTATAATAACTTTTGTAGTAACCAAAGCATGTTCTGGAGTTAGCACAAAACAATGGTCTGTGCAAGAGCTAAACAAATGGGTGTCATGTCTTCTTAAGACCTGTTGTTGTCGCAGTGTCTTCACAAAAACAAATAATGCCCTGTGGCAAGTCAGTCAGGGAACTTCATTATACACTTAAAACAGGAAAATTGCAGTGTGCAGGTATGCCATTATATGTTTGATTGACTGTTTCCATCATCCCTCACCCCACTCATTTTCTTAGGCCTTGATGCTGAAAGGAAAAAAAAAGTTGTGAATAAAGTATTTGGAACTATGCAATGCATAAAGACAAGCTTTTGTCAGCCTGGGATTTTAGACTTCAAATACTGTGAGCCAGTGACCTCATTTTACCTGTATAGTGCATCAGTCATCCCATAACAAGGACATGCCTCAGTGCATCTGAGGGCTAAAATTATGAGAAAGTTTAACAACAGCAACAGTGCTGTTGCACAGTGTTGTGATACTATTTTTCCTGGTCCATAATAGTGAAAGCTTCTTAGCTAGCAAATCAGTGCCATCTTTTCATTAAGGAAAATTCTGGCTTCTTATTGCTACTACATCTTTCACTGAAATGCTGTCACTCCTCATAGAAGCTATGAGCTGTGTGTGATGCATTTTAAGACCTTCAGCTCCAAAGATCTGGCGTTCTTGGTCACGTGAAGGACTTTTGAAGCAGATCTCAGATTCCTTCAGCACAGTTTTTAGTTGTCGTATGAGAAGCATTGTGTAGTTATCTGGGCAGTTGTCCAAGACTGCAAAGCATATAGTACTTTTCCTTGTGATAGTATAGGGTGGAACTTGTTTTGCTTAAGGCAGCCAAGTTGATAGGATGGGGTAAGCATTTGGCCTGGTCTGTCCATCATTCTGAACAAATGTTCAAACAAATAATATTCAACAAATAATATTCTTTGGCAATGACTTGGCTGAAAGCTTATATAAGTAAATAATACTTTCTGATTAAAACAAAGATTATATTATGGTCTTTTTATTTGCCTAAGCATCTGGGTTTCCTTCCTGAAAAGCCCTTTGCTTGTGGAGCATTTCAGGGTCATCTGCTCTGGTAGGGATGTGGTATAACACTTCGGTATAAAAGCGTAAGGAAATAAAATAAAGAATCTGACCCTGATTTGTTTAGAATACTCTTGGGGTATTTTTCCAGGGAAAGCTATTTGGCTGTATTTAATCTTACCATTAAAACCTGGTATTGTTAGGTCATGGTAATGGTGTGGCTTGTCTTGAATTCGATGAATGTACAATGGATAACAAACATACTCATCTTAATGTGACCAAGCCTTAGCTACTCATCCTTAGTGTATAATGAAAATAATAGATATCCACATGCAGACGCACTTTTGAGGTTTTAAAAACTTAGTAACATGTGTCTTGCTGTTTTGCAGGTGTTGCTAGCAATCGGAAGAGACGCATGCACAAGAAAAATTGGTTTGGACAAAGTTGGAGTGAAGATCAATGAAAAGTAAGGACAGATGTCTGCACACCACTGACTAGTGAGCTTGTGTCATTTACTATTGCAATGGTAGTGGTGCACAGACATTCAAACGCTTTGAAGAAAAATGTTTCCTGTTTGCGTACACTTGGATAGGAGACCGTGTAGCAGATAGCTGCATTTTCTCCCATAGTACTGCTGTGTTTGCTTTTTTGATAGTGAAGTGTCAGTTCCTAAATGCTGGGAGTCAAGAGTGTCTGTTCCATTCTGTCTAGGTTCACAGATCAGTCTCAGCTTCTTCCAGAGACTGCGCTTTCTAACATCTGTCAGTGGTTCCTTATACTCTTATTGCCATCTCCTATTTTTTTCCTCTCTATCACCTGTTGGGGCAGAGATCTGTTTGTTCGTACAGGCTTTTAGTGTGGTGGGTTTTGTTTAAATTTTGAATGTAAATGCTACTATATGTTTATTTTCAAATATAAGGTCAAAGTAGCATTCCTTAAACTCGCAGTTGGAGTTGATGATGTGTTTTGGTTTTTGAAGGAGTTTATTTCTTGCCTTAGAGCAAGCCTTAGGAACAATCTGTCTCCTGTAGAGGAGCATTTCACGTTTAAGGTAGTGCGGTCGTTGTATGAGGGAGTGGAGCCATCAGTAACATTTTCAGTATTGATAACTAAAACATCTTCTAGGCATATGGGGCCTAGACGATGTTCCCTTTGAGGAAAAGACACAGGACCATGAACTTGACTTCGTAGCCTGTGGAAAAACAGTGCAGAGGGCAGCTTATATATGAACGCAGTGACTGATGTTGCTGAACGGAAATGTTGCAATGTTATAAATAAGTGGAAATTTTGGTCCGCTCAGAACTGGCAGACCCATGTTGTCTTGTAGAACAGTACACATCTTTTTGACATCAGGACACCTATTACCAGCTTAATAGAATGAACTATAAAATTATTAGCATGAACTGTATATTTGTAGCACGAGCAAAATTGAGGAAGTTGGATTTTAATATAGGAGTTGCTGCTGGCCCCTCAAGTAACTGTGTGACTGTTTCTGTGCCTGCCTGATTAGGTTTCCATGTTACATATGTTTCCTGCAGTGATTTCTGCACTATCTCATTTATTAATGAAGTGGGAAATATTAATAATTAAAAACTTCCATTAGCTCAGTACACTTAGAGCTAAAAAGCTTGCTGGCTGTCCCTTAAGTAGAGTATCTAACAGCCTGACATGTCTCTGTGTAAAAGCCTGAAGGGTAAGTTTATAGAAACTGCTTCAGCCACTGGACTGGAATTTCAGTAGTGGAGAAATTATTTTGTCCTACAGCTTGAGTGGGAGAATTTCTCTTTCTGTCAGTCCTCAAGGTTGCCAGTACACAGCTGGGGGGTAGAGGGTGTTTGAGGAAAGAATTTATGCCTCACCAAAGAACTGGTTCAGGAGATGAATCGCAACTTCATGGGCCATCTCCTTATCCAGTGTGTAAATTCCTGTAGTTTTGGTCAAATTTGCACTGCTTTGCATTCTTGCCCAAGATTGTAAGATTGTGAATATGACTTCCTTTACTCATACTTCAAATACATGTCTTTCTCTTAAAGCTAAAGGGCCTAACTCCTGCAAGGTTATTTTACGCCTCCAGTCTTCACAGCAGAACACTTAGATCTTTCTTCTTGTTAATTCAAATTGCAGAACGGGAAAAATTCCTGTCAATGATGAGGAGCAGACAAATGTGCCGTATATCTATGCCGTTGGAGATATACTGCAGGACAAGCTGGAACTCACGCCAGTGGCAATCCAGGCAGGAAGATTGTTAGTTCAAAGACTTTATGGTGGGGCAACCAGTAAGGTAAGAAACCAGTTGCCACAAAACACTGCCATTGCTCTACTTCTAAGTGCAGAGTACAAATCTGCTTGCTTATGGAAAACTCAGTAGGCTTTTAAGGAATAACTTTGATGATCACTTTAATTTTCCCCTTGCAAAGTTATTACTGCAGATAGGTTCTGCTAATTGTGCAGAATGAAGTTAATACCTTATGGATTAAGCAGTAGTCTCTTTTTTTCCTATTAAGAGGTTTCATTTTTCTCTCAGAGTATAATGATAATAAAATTAACTGAGATCATTTAACTTGTTTTTAACTCTACCACCTTCCCTAAAAGTAAGTAGTTATTCCTGTCCCATTAAATGCTTTAACTCTAATTCATAGGCAGTTTACTAAACCTACCTACAGCCCCTAAATAGAGTGTAAAAGGGTTTGTGATGCTTTTCATTTTCAACGTTATTTCCACTAATTTTTTTCACTTCTCATCCATACTTTTTCAATGTAATACATAGTTCTGCTTATAATTTAATATAGACACAAAGGAAGATCAAATGTACCTATAAGTCAGCACATACTTATACCCGAGATATTGACTTCATCAATTCAGTGTTTATGTTTTCATACTGTTGCAACTGTAGGTTTCAGTCAAGTTATGCTAGTCCAAATAGGGGTAACATGGGTACTCATTTACACCTTATCTTTAAACCAGGAGGAAGGGAGAGTGCCTTTAAAGAGCTGTTATCCAAGCACCATTGATGTGGGTGCTTGTCTCACCTTCATAACTATAGGGTATAAGCATAAAATTTTTTCTCTTTCAGACCCTGCTGTATTCATATCAAGTTCAGCTGTCGGTCAGATTTAGAGCTTGATTGAGTTGTTTCTTTTAGGTTGGCAGGTATTGCGGTAACAGAATCCTGAATCAGTGTGCATAATGTCATTACATTAGCCAGGCAAAGTGTAAGAAAACCACAACTGGAGCCGGAGTTTTTTTCTTGCTGCAATACTATGAATATGTCTTAATTTATGTTTTATGCCAGATAACTGTCTCTCTAGGTATGAAAATCCTTAGGCTGCCAAAGAGAGCATCATCTCTTTCAGTGAATCCAAGAAATTAGTAACTACTTAGATGGGATCCTGGCTTACATTGCTGTTGTAACAAATCTAGAAAGAGTGATTGTATGAAACATAATGAAATGTTATGGATAGGTGGGGAAAGAATGGTAAGCAGCATCTTACTTGATCCCCAGTCACAAAGGAAATTAATTAGAGTTGAAATGTGTAGAAATTAAAAGGACTAGAAATTAAATAGAGCTGACCAGCCTGCTAGTCTGCTATGGCAGCATGACTAATTTGGTGGCTATGAGGAGAGCAGTGGATGTTGTTTTCTTTGACTCTAGTAAATGCTTTTGACACTGTCTCCTATAACATTCTCATAGACAAACTGATGAGTGGACAGTGAGGTGGACTGAAAACTTGCTGAAGTGCCAGGCTTAAAGGGCTGTGACCAGCACTGCAAAGACCAGCTGGAGACAGGTCACTAGTGGTGTGCCACAGGGTTGGATGCCCAATCCACTTCTGTTTAATAACTTCATTAATGATCTGGATGAGACAGAGTGCACCCTCAGCAAGTTTGCAGATGATACAAAACTGGGGGAAGTGACTGATGCACCTGACAGTTGTGCTGTCACTTAGAGGGACTCATCAGGCTGGAGGAATGGGGTTACAGGAATCTCACGGAGTTCAGCAAGGAGAAATGCAAAGTCCTGCACCTGGGGAGGGGTAACCCCATCCAGCAGCACAGGCTGAGGAACCACCAGCTGGAAAGTAGCTGAGCAGAGAAAGCCTTGGGGGCTTTGGAGGACAAGTTAACTGTGAACCAGCAGCGTGCCCTCATGACAAAAAAGGCCAGTGACATCCTGGGCTGCGTCCTGCAGATGTGTCCTGGCAGAGTATTGCCAGCGGGTGGAGGGAGGTGACCTTTTCCCCTCCACGTGGCACTGGTGAGACAGGTTTGCATTTTGTGTACAGTTTTGGGCTTTCCAGTACAAGAAGCACAGGGCAAGTCCAGCAAAGGGCCATGACTATGATTAAGGGACTGGAGCATCTGGCATATGAGAAGAGGCTGAGACAGCTGGGAATTTTTATACCCTGCAGAGGAGATGGCTTGGAGGGCTCTTATATCAATGTGTATTTATACCTGATGGTAGACAGCAAAGAAGATGGAGCCAGACTGTTTTCAGTGCATAGGACAAGAGGCAATGGATTCAAACTGAAACACAGGAAAATTCCATTTAAACATAAGAAAATATTTATTTCCAGTGAGGGTGGTCAGGCCCAGAGGTTGCCCAGAGAGGGAACCTCTAGAACACTGTAAAGCTCCAGTGAAGTTAGGGGTTAGTGTTTGTCTCTTGTGGTATGTGGTAAGGTGCACAGTATAAACCCTAGCTCTAGCTGTCCCCCCAAATGGCTGTAGTTCATGTCTTTGGTTCTTTGGCATCACCTAGGCCAGAGTTGATAAAATAGGTGATGGGTTTTGATGGTGGTGGTGTCTTTGCAGCATTCACAGCTAAAAATAGCATGCTTTGTAGAGGCAGTTGAACAGTCTGCTTTCAACAGTCTACCAGACCTTTGATCTGGTACATTTTTAAAACAGGGCACTGAATTTCCTCTTCCTTTTAATCTATGTGTGTTAATGTCAGTGTGACTTTAAATTGTCTTTCTGTTCTTGCTCTAAAGGCCTGTGAGAGGTACAACACCAAAACTGTAGTTTAATTTAAAACCTTCTTTTTTTAATTAAAAAAAAAAGTAGCTTTCAGGAATAGTCTGAATAATCCAACTTCTCTTCTTGTCTAAATTTTGGACTGCTGAATTTTTTTACTCATTGTGCTGATTTTATTACTGATGTTGTGTGGGTTTTTTATTTGTTTTGAATGCCACCCAGTGTGACTATGTGAATGTTCCAACCACTGTATTCACTCCTTTGGAGTATGGAGCCTGTGGGTATTCTGAAGAGACTGCGGTGGAGAAGTTTGGGGAAGAAAACATTGAGGTAAATGCCTTAGTTTCATCTGGATTTTAAGTTCCAAATTTGTAATTTAAAATAATGTTAAGGGTCAATTAAAACAGCATTCCATGTTCTGATATAAGGGCAGGAGGAGACTAGGTACATTTTTGTCTTTCTTGGCAGTTCCTAGACATGTTATAAAAATAGTTCCCAATTTCGATAGCTCTAGTTGCAAATATGTTCTATGTTTGTGAAACAGGGCTTGAAGGTGGAATATTTGTTTAAAAAAAAAAAAGGCGTCTTTGTGTCTGCAAGTACTCCAGGATAAATTAAAGCTGCTTATGTGTTGGAAGCAATACATTGGTTTTAATGTCAAAGTGGAGCTTTTTGAAGCTACAGTATGGCAAATTCCTTGCCATGGGGATTTTTACTTTATAAAGCCAAATGTTGTTATGCTCATTTTTTGTGTTTATTTGGACTATGCAAGGAGGTATGTGCTTAATTTTACTCACGTGAGTGATCCCTTTTCATTCACTGGGATTGCTGGTCAAGAGTGAAATTAGACATATGTAAGCACTTAGTGCCTAAGGCTGTTCTTACAAAATACTGTACAGGCCACATTACAGAAAGCGTGAGGGGAGGGAGTCTGACATTAAACTGAGCTTTTATGTCCCATGAAGATCACCTGAGGAGCATTATTTGGGGAAATAAGCAGATAAGTGGTAGCTCATAAAATTGAGAACTTGCCTCCCTCTTAGCTTTGTCAATTATATTTTTTGACTTGGACTGTAGAGAAAAGAAGTAAATATGACTTAAAATGGCAGTGTTTCAAGTACTGTTATCTTCACTACAGGGCAAGGGGTTTAAATTCTGTTCTCCCCACAAAGTTTGTATCTGCACAGTCAAATTTGTGTTATTGAGTCAAATTCTTGCGGTTACTTGTGTAACACTGGACCCTTCTTTGTGGAAGATGCATTTTCCATTTTCAAAGCCATTTTTGAAAATATGCATCTGGAAGCATTTGTATTACGGCTATGTCCTAATTTAGTTTATTCTGACCTCTCTATCATGTCACCTTATTGGCTTTTGCAAGCTTCAGTAAAAGTATAGAGTTGCATCTGTTAATTCAGACCTGATAAATTTCAGTTTCAGCTAGTGATGC
Source organism: Phaethon aethereus (assembly GCF_964289735.1). Taxonomy (NCBI): domain Eukaryota; kingdom Metazoa; phylum Chordata; class Aves; order Phaethontiformes; family Phaethontidae; genus Phaethon; species Phaethon aethereus. The sequence goes on along the minus strand of NC_138575.1, from coordinate 62,421,485 downwards.
TTATAAATGCTTTGTAACCCCATTAATAGAAAAACTGTCCCTCCCAGTCTGTGAAGGGACATACTTTTACTGGAATTGTGATCAGTTAAAAACTTCTTTCAAATAGTAATCAATTTGAGGTTAACTTGTAGTGGAAGCTGTTGAGAGTTCTGGGTAGAACTGTGCCTCAAAACACCTGGTCATTTTCTGAAATGCATGCTATACAGGTGGGTGAGCAACCTTGCCTGCAGTTAGGAATCTGTCCAGTGATGTTGGCTGGGGCAGACAGAAGGATGTGGTTTGGTTTTGTTTTGTTTTTTTAATGTACTTTTCATTTCACAGTGATATATAATCTAAGAAAGTATGCAAAAAGCATGTCTTCATCTCTCCTAAACCCAGGCTCTGAGGCTATTTCTTCCCTTTTTCTGCTCAGAGAAATATTTTCGCCTTCATCCCAGGTAGACCCAGAGACAATACAGCCTTCTGTGAGGGAAGCTTGTATTTGTCTAGTTTAATGAGAACAAGGTGAACTGCATCCTGGAAGTGTAATACACTTAGAGCTTCTCTTTTTTTTTAATTATTGGATGACACTAGTGCTTGTTTTGTAGAGACTTCCTTCTCTGGCGTTCATCAAGGGGAAAGAGTCTCACCCTGATTTCAAGTATTCCAAATTCTACATGCATGTCTGATTGCTAATGAAGAGTCATTAGTTAACGGTTCATCCTTGTGCTGTGTCACAATTGTTGAAAGTTTTTACATATGTGGTTTCCAAAAGCAATTGCAGTTAGGAGTAAAGCTCTGCCTTTGGAGATGGACGAGGTAAAGTTAAGATAATCTGGCAGTTTTTGAAAGATCATGCTGTCTGCTGTGGAATTACACAACCTTTTTTTTTTACTGTGTTGTATTTCAAGGTGTACCATAGTCATTTCTGGCCACTGGAATGGACTGTGCCATCCAGAGACAACAACAAATGCTACGCGAAGATAATTTGCAATATTCAAGATAACGTAAGTGCATCTTTCCTTGCAGCCACATGTTCATGCGGGACCATTGATACCACAGCTATAAATAGGTTATTTTTAACAAATTAAACATTAATTTACATTTTTCTACCTTTTGAAATGTAATAAATGTTAGTAATAGTGAGGCAATGCTTTTGTCAATACAAAAATGGCCCTCGGTAAAATAGAAAATTCTGTCATTGCTATCTGTATATGGTGGTACTTCATATATGTAAAATAAGAAGTAGAGATATCTAAGACTGTTCATTAATTCTGAAAAGTGAATGAATCAATGCATGCAAAAATGGTTAGAAGTCTTACATGTTTATCTCATTCTCCCCTCCCCAAACTGGGATATTCTTTTCTGGGAGATTCTTCTCTCTGAAATTGAGGTCACTTGGAAACCATCATAACTTGTAACCTCTGCAAATCCACATGTGTCTATAAAACTCTTGAGCTCATTCTAACAGGATTAATGTATCTTGCCTGCACAAATCTCCTTTAGGGTGATAATGCCAGGATTATCCTTGGACTAGGTTAAAACTTCCTGGCTATGGAAAGGTACAGTACCTGCTGAAGCAAAATTACTAATTGGTCAAAAGAATTGGTATGCCCCCTCTGAATGATCACCATCTATTTAATAAAAATTTAGTTGATTTTAGTAATATGAATTATTATGAAAGATAATAGGCTGTAAAGATGTATTGCTGTTAAGATAGTGGCATGGAGTTATCAGTCCTAATAAAATTTTTTATTTGCTTTATCTGTTTTCTTCTATCTTCAGACAGAGGTTTATCTTACTGCAGTCTCTCTAAGCATCATGTCAACATTTTGTAAGATCTGAAAACCTGTCTGGTTTTGCCCATCTCTTCTTTCTAGAGCAGTTTGCACTAGCGTGAAAGCTATTTTGGAACCCATGGTTATGTTCCTAATCCAAAGTAACTTAAGAAAATAAAAAGCCTTAACGGTGATTTAAAGTGTTTCATTAATTTGTTTCCATTTCTTGTCCTGAAAATTGCGAATGTGTTTAAACATCTAGAGGCAGAGCTGAAAGTTAGCCTGGATGAAAAATTTGTTCAGTAACTATTTAAAACTGTAGTTACCCCAGGTTTTTTACTATGATTTTTTTTTTGCATATATACGTATTTTTTAAAGGGAAAATAAGTTTAGTTACATTTTAGTTATTACGTAATTATAGCTTTTCTTATTTAAATAAACCTTGTGGTAAATCTCAGTCCTCATGCTTACTGAAAGAAAAATAACCTTTCAGTGTACTGAGTATCCACATTCCCTCATACGTGATATTTAGCAGGAGGAGCAGATAATTTCTGATACCCAACTGGGCTACATATATGCTCAGCAAGTTCTGATTAATGCCCTGAAAGCCACTGAAGCTCACAGCAGTTGGCATTTGCTAAAGGAGAGTTGCTTTTCTTTAAGACAAAAAAAAAAAAAGGAAAAAGAAAAGAGAAGTAAGCTTTTCTTTAAGCAAAACGGGTCAAGTCAGTACTTCTGTTGAGTGTTTGCTGAGGATGTATGTGCAGTTTGATGTATTTTGCAATTGAATTGTAGTATAGATGTGAGAAGTGTGAATAGTATCTTCCTTTTAACTGGATGTCTTTCCGTTTGTTATGCCAGTCTCTAGGTATATTCTCTCCCAGTGACAGCAAATGCTGAAACAAGAATAGTCGTCAGTTTAGTTACAATGCAGCTCTTGCTACATATGTTAGCCGAACCTTCAGCTTGTGGCCCTTTCTTGTAAGCAACTGTCAAACTGAAATTCCTTTAATAAGTAAAGCACCATAGGCCCTGACGTTACAAGCCTTTGTGCAAGGTGCTCATCTTTACTTAGGCAAGCAGTCTGTTGAAATGAGTGGAATAGCTTGCCTGAATAAAATTTAAATGCATGTTTGCAATGTGGACAGACATTATAATCAAACATGGATCATGGTGTGTGTTGAATTTGTATGCTGCTGGTGTGAACAGAGGACTCCTGCACAAAACTTTGTAAGGAAGCTGATTCTTGAGTTCCTAGTTGAATCTTTTCCTTTTTGGGGAGAGACCAAAGTTATACCAACTACATCCCATATGTTGGTGCTAATGATAGTTCACATTTGTGTAGTTACATTAATTTGTGGTATGTTTTGTGAACTGATGAAATTATGAGTATATGAGTATATGAAGAAAACTGAATGTATGACTGTACTTGCATTTGATTATCATTGGTATTTAGGAGAGAGTCATTGGTTTCCATGTGCTCGGTCCAAATGCTGGAGAAATCACCCAAGGATTTGCAGCTGCTATTAAATGTGGGATGACAAAAGAGCAGCTAGACAGCACCATAGGAATTCATCCCGTCTGTGCAGAGGTTTGTATATGAAGTCACTTCATGTCTCAGCTTTTGTAACATTCTGGGGTAAGGTGTTGGAAATCTGAATAGCAGAGCTCTACTAAAGAGGTCTGAATTTGGGGGAAGTAGCAGGGAGGGAAGGACAGGAAATTAGCTGGTTTTAATATTTAGAAATCTAACATTTAGGTTTAATCTGGGATTTATTTTTTTTTTAGTGTGTTAATTTGTGAAATGTTTATGGTCTTCCCTAATCCAGTGCTCCCTCTACTGGGAACTTTGGAATTTTCCTCCCACTCAAAAGATCCATTTATGAAGGATTCAAATACAATTTCTGCTAAAGTGGTTTTCAAAGCTAATTTTTTTTTAGATATGTGTGCTTAAAATATAAACTGGTGTATGGAAGGGGACCAGCTACATGACAATTATTTCTAGTAAATTCTACACTTTGAAAGATCTTTCCTTTACTCTCTAGGACTTCACCTATGAAGTGAAGTACACAAGGCCACACAGCCATTTTTTCCTTGTGTTTGTCTTGCTGTTCCTCTTTAATGAGGAACTTAATTTTCTGTAGTGGGTGGGGTACAGCTGCTCCCAAGTATAAACTGGAGATACTCCACTGCTTTTAGTAGTATTAGGACCAGTTATATGAGCTGAGGATCCCTGCAAAAACTGTATATCACCTTTGTAGGTCTTTGTACAGAATCTGTGTTCTTACTTGCATGTGTTAGCTACAAAGTTTAATAGAAAGCACCAGGATGGTTGTTTGCAGTGCAGTCCACTTCCCATGTTTTGTGTTTCCAAAGTGATACAGTTTAAGCAATATAATATGAGCTCCATGGGAATGGACTGCTAGCAATGTGAATCATCTTCAAAGCATCCACAATACAGATTCTGGTTTTTTTTTCTGTTGTATGATCTCATGGGGTTCTTGGAAGCCCTTGAAGAGGGGTAGCAGGTCCTTATCTCACTGGAGTCCCTGTGGAGGGGGAACACTGAGGGAGGCATTCAAACCTGTGAACTCAAGCAGGATATTAGCATATGCCATGTGAAGAGAGGATGATAGTCATAATTTATTCTGGACATCTGAGCTGCTAAAATTGAAACTAAATAGAATGATGATTAGACATAATTTAGGGAGGTAATTTCACGTAATCATATTTGTTTGCGTAGGGGAGGAAGAAATTGGCTCAGGAGAAATACACTATTTAAAAGCTCCAGGGAACAGCAATCACTTTTAGTGCCAGTCTTCAAAAGTTTTTTTTATGCCTGTTAGTTAATTTAATCTCTTCAGCAGTAAGCAAAAATCAAAGTGCAAGATGGTTCTCTTTGATTAAAAAAATGCCTAAAAATTGTTTGGAATTTGTGAGGACTGAGCATACCTGGATGAATAGAATGATGGATAGTATCGGCATTATTTTTTTCTTACGTCCATGTAAAAACAAAGGAAAATGAAGCCTGATCTGAACAGGAAAGGGAACGGTGTTGCAGGGTCAAATGCTGACATCTTCACTGGCATTAGTACTAGTTCATTCCTCCAAGAGTCTCCTGCAAAACATGGTATTACTCAACTTGAAGGAGACTGTAAGGTGAGGGGCCCCATTTCTCACTGCTTGCAAATCAGAGCCAGATTTCAGTTCTCTTATTTGAGCAGCATTTTACCCTTCAGAAAGCCTGAACTCTATATGGAATTTCTTGCAAGGCAAAGTACAAATAAGGGTGAGCACAGATTGGTAGGACGTCAGCCTTACAGGGAAGCGCCTCTCAGCCTAGACTGTACTGCACGGCTTGAAATACAGGTGTGTTTAATCAAGCATCTGTGATCAAGAGAAAGTGTCCTCTGAAAGCTGGAAAAATTCTTTGAATTAGCTATTGGATCTAAGGTTTTGTCTTCACTCGAATAACTAACAAGTTCTGTCAAAAAAACCTCACGTTTCCAATAACTATCGAATGTGTGCGTGGTCCCCGCAGCTGCTGGAACTGGCTAGCGCACCCAGAGCTTGCAGTCAGGCCAAGAAGAAAGCAGATAAATTTTGCACTTTCTCATCTTTGTCTTTCAAAGTGAAATAATAACAAATGTTGTCAGTCTGTGGATCAGAACTGAAGAGTTAGAAACCCTGTCTCAAGCTATGCACTGTAGTTTGAATATATTGCTGTTCTTCTGCCATATATATTAGACAGGCGTTTGTCTTCCTAATTTGTGCCTAATGCTTTACGTGCTTATAGAAAATGGAAGAGGTATATCATTTATTGATGTTGTTCTCTGAAAGGCTGCCAGTAGCCTTAATGCAGCAGAGCTTCTACTTGGAGAACTGTAGGCCTTTCAGATCCCCATTATCTTTAGACACTTCAGTGTTATTTGCATAACTGAAATGTGTATAGACTTCATTCTGTGCTAAGTTTATTCTTCCTGAGAGATGGCTTTGATGATAACTAATTATTGCAACTTTGAACCATTTAGATAGAAGTGGTTTTGATTTCCTTTTTTCCTTTCTATATCTATGCAAAACTATGCAATTATTTGCATAGCAAAGTTCTAATATTAAACAAGGGTTTGCAGAATTTTTCTTCTTGAATTTTGGTACCTTTTCATTTTACAATAATTATTCTTGAAAATGTTATTTTCTTTAATGTGACTTGAAAGCAGTAAAGATTGGACTTTTCAAACCAGATTTACTCAGTGTTTCTTAGCTATTGTCCAGGGGATACAAATCCCAGACATAATACCTACATGAGCAAGCAGTCCCACATTTCTTTAATATCTAGAAAGGCACAGACGCAAAATTTATGTTGTCTCCAAATGTCATAGCCTTGGGTTAACTTCAGTTTCCCAACAAAGAAGTTATCTTTGAGCCACAAAGACACATATTCATTAGGTGTACAGACCAGAGTTTATTAGTGCTGAGCTTGTTCCCGCTGTAAAAACTGAGGAGCATGAAGAGAAAAGGTGGTATAAAGCCACGTGACTTCCTTAATTCTTTCTTTTCCACTGTAAAAAGAAAGACCACAAGGTAAATGAAGAGAACAAAGGGTATTTGTATGCATGGGTGCTATTTAGTGGCAAGGATTTTAAATGTATGTTTTTCATTATTCTTTTATTACTTTAAGAAATGGCTGTGGTTTTGAGCATTATGCCCAAGTTGATCTTCTAGAAGAGAAAATACATTCTAGCCATACTAAAATTTGTATTTTTTTCTCCTGTCTCTTAAGATATTCACCACTCTGTCTGTGACTAAGCGTTCCGGTGAAAATACCCTCCAGGCTGGATGCTGAGGTTAAAGATCCCCATTCTTGTTATTGCCAGAGACTGACTTTCATCGCAGTGTCTGACTTGTGCAATTCAGAAGAAAGGTTTGGGGGAGAAGTCATCCTCGGTCGTCCGCGGAAGAGTGTAGACCATAACCAGAGCGTGCCCTCATGCGAAGGAGAAGAGCACTGTGGGAGTTGGTCACTTGCGTGATTGGCTGGCAATTAGCAATGCAATGGGAATATTGACTATCGAGCTGTTGCTTAGCGGGGCATTTAATGAATGCTTTCATGAAGTCATAGCCTGAAGCCTGCATTGTCTGGTGGGCAGTGATGGAAGAACTGCTAGTACAGCTGGACAACAACTGTTTTGGTTTGGTTTTATTCCTCTCTAGTTTCTTATCTGAACAAAGAACTTCCGAACTCAAGAAAATTGCCACAAGTTCCAATAATTATATAGTCCCCCTGTGTACTAGGTTATAGCACAGCAATTGCAAGGTCTCCTCACGAGCATGCATTTTTCCAGGCCACGTGCCTGTGGAGGGGAAATTGTATCTACACCTTTGATCATGAGAAAGAAGATATCCTTGTGAAAAAGTTTAGTATCATCTAGAATAACATATTTCTTGGCTTCCAAACTGACTCTGTTGTGACTTTTTATTTAAGAGAAACATATTTGCGAAAACATTCTCCTTAGTGAGAAACAATTGGACTCGATGATCTTAAAGGTCCTTTCCAACCTAAATGATTCTATGATTCTATGAAAGGGAAATATTTTTTATTAAGGCCTTGTTGTACAGAAAGCTGCTTTTTTTCCCCTGAAAGTAACAACCATGCATATAACACAGATGTGACTTTCTTAGCTTTATCTTGCAGCTTATGCAATTATAATTAATCCAATTTGGAACTGACAGAATTCCAGTGTGGAATGAATTATACTTCCAAGAGCTCTGTGCAACTTTATTAAATTTGAGTAAATTTTTCCTTTCCAGGTGAGCTATCGTATGCTGCCCCGTTTCAGGTCTGAATTGGACACTTTGAACACAGCAGCATTGATGCTTTCCCACAGATTAGTGAGCCTATAGAATCAAAAAACCCAATCTCCAAAATCCAATAGTGAAAAATACTCTGTGTGGATGTGGCCTAAAAGCTGTATTTAGTTCCATGTGTGCTTTGGTTTATATTTAATTAAGAAGACAACACTTTTAAAGCAGAGTTTTCCATGAAAAATAACTAATTCTTGAATATTCCTCCTGTGTTGGATAAACTGCATACTTATTTATCAAGAAATGGTAAAAATGTCTCTCTGTAATGGAAATGAATGTGCTTTGGTTTTTCATTTCCCTCTGTTTTAGTAGAAAGGTTTGGATTACTTTTATTAAATGGTTCTCAAGAGTTTAGTAGTGCGGTGTGAATAGGGGGTAAATTATCCAGCCCTCTGGGCAGAATGTCTTATGCCTAAATTTCTACCTGGTAACAAATTCATATATTTCTACTGAGATTTCTAGAATAGTGTTGTAAGTTATTTTTATAAACTCATATATAACCGAAGTGTTTTTAAACATGCTTTGTATGGCATCAAGAATGGTCTGTGGTGGTATCTTTCTGGCCAGTTTATTAAATAAATTGAATATTTGCACAAACAGATGCTCATTTTGATGCCTCTTCCAAGCAAAGAAACCAGGCGACAGCAAGCCGACTTTTTCTCAAGGCCAGAAGAGGGCACCTTGATAAACCCAGTTGTGATTTGTTTCAGTCTTTTGAATTTTGAAGGTAGATATTTCTCTGAGAAACGGGGTTTGGGTCTATTTTATGTTAGACATTAAGAGAAGGACATACTTAAAAATAAGGAATGAATTAGGAAACCAACCTCCCACTGTTTGCGCTAGCCACCATCTATGTAACTTCTGAAAACCCAGGAGCACAGGGTTCCGAGCTGTTCCTGTTTAAGCACGTGAATAGCAGTGTTATTTTCAGCCAGGTCTGTAAAAAAGTCAGATCCTGGAGCACAGGGAGCAAAGACACGTATGAGCTTGGCTTTGCAAGACTGGACCCACGTGTATCTGTTCCTATGGATCATGTCATTCTTAATAATGTGCATTTTTACACTTACAATTCGGTAGTTGTTGGGTTTTATTTTTACTTTAAAACCATGAGGCTTTTTTTTTCTCCCCAGGGCTTTTTCTTTTCTTTTTCCAGAAGGAAAACATTTTCTGGTTATGTATTTCTGTGTCATCTGTGCATGATGATAGATAAAATATGATAACATCATGTAAGGATATATTAAATGCCAAGGCAAAGTATTTAATATTTCTATCAAATTCAACACACATTTGGTAATGCGTGCTTTGGAAGTATATACTTGAAAATGTAGTAAGTTAAATGGTATTTTATATTCAGCTCATATTCATTAGTTATTAACATTTTTTTGTCACTCTTAGCAGAGTGTGAGTGAGAATCATCTTAAGGTATTACAGATCAAAATGCAGACAGCAAATTTCACTCACTTCACCAGGGAATTGGTAGAGTTTCACTGACAGCTCCAAGAATTACTTTTTTTTTTTTTTTAAGCTCCCTCTCCCCCCACAGCTGATTATTCCCTTTCTACCCCTTTCCCGTTGGTGTGAGTTGCTGGTGCAATCCTAACTTTCCTCTAAATCTTGTAGTTGAACTGGCATCCTGCCTTCTCTCCGTCAGGACCTGCTGCCTGCCCGGAGTCCCGGCGCAGGTGACTCTACAACTAGAGCGCCATGCGATGGGGCAGGACCAGTTTCAGACGAGGTGGATCTCCCGAAGATGTCATGAGCGCTGGAGGTTTCACGCTAGGGTAGGTATCTTGCCGTGCCGTGTGGGAAGACGTTGTATTCGTAAAGCCTGTTAATGATCATGTCTCTGGCCACGCCACCGCGGCATGTCCCTTGCTCTACGATGCCGTGTGGCAGCTGGTGGATGACTGTCGGAGGAAAACTGTGGCTGTGTGCTGCGGCGCACGCCGTGCCAGTGCAAGAGTGTGAAGAAGGGGCCAGATGGCTGAGTCTTTTACGTAAAACTTGATAGACTCCTTTCAGGTCAAAAGACAGTATAAATGTTTGTGGTAAAATGGCAGCTCTGCCGACAGTGAAGTTTCAGGAGCCTTTCTCTTTGAAGACTGGCTTTTCTGATTGCTCAGTTGTCCTCTGCGTGGGATGGTGTGAGACTGCTTTCTTGCCAAGGCCTATTTGGCCTCCAAAGATAAATGAAACCTAAAAAAAAAAGAAAAGAAGGCACCAAAGGATCTGCCACACCACTAGTCCCTTCTGCATGCACACAATGGCAAAAGGTTTCCGTCCCGGATTTCGTGTCGGCTCAGTGTTTGGGTGCGGGGGCTGCTGGCGGGGAGGTGAGAGTGGAGCAGGGGCTTGGGCGTTTATCAGAGAGGTTGGGAAGGCGGCGTGTGGGGCCGTGGCATGAGGTGGGGAAAGGCGAAGACAAAGTGCAGGGCAGCAGCTGCGATGTCCGTGCGGGGAGTAGCAGAGGGCCTGGGGGGTGGCTGAGAGTGCTCCCCAGAGAGCGCCGAGGCTGGGAGTGCGGGAGGGCCTCCACAGTGACAGGCTGCTTTTCGGCTGGGCCCGTCCCGCGGGGCTTGCGGGCGCCCGCGGATCTGAGCCACGCGTTTTACCAGGCTGGGATGTTGCAACAGAACCCAAAGGCAGCTGCAGAAAGTGCTTGTTGCCAAAGGGCAACACTTCTGGGTGCCCTCAGGGGGACACTCCTCTCCCTCCCCATGCTGGGTGAAAGCCGCCCTCTTGGAGGCAAGGGACAGCGTTGTTCTGAGGGACGGCGTTGTTCTGAGGGACTGCGAGGCCTCGGGGCCAGGCGTCTCGGGGGCAGCAAAGGGCAGGCCGCTGCGCCTGGGGACTCACTGCTGGTGCCCAGAGGAACGGCCGCATCTCTTGAGGCAAGATGTCCGTGACCTGCTGATCCACCATCTCACAGAATCACAGAATCACAGAATCATTAAGGTTGGAAAAGACCTCTAAGATCATCAAGTCCAACCATTAACCCAACACTACCGTGCCCACTAAACCATGTCTTGAAGTGCCACATCCACACGTTTTTTGAACACTTCCAGTGATGGTGACTCCACCACCTCCCTGGGCAGCCTGTTCCAATGCTTGACCACTCTCTCAGAAAAGACATTTTTCCTAATATCCAGTCATACAGCTTGATGACCCCCATGATGTCACAGTTCCACTGTCTGACACCACGCTGACCACCCAAGGCAGACAGGTTTTAACACCACGCCTTGTATCACCGATTTCACAATGACAATGCTTTTCGACAGTTTATATTTCCAAAGCACCATCTATGAGGAAGGCTACCATGGCATCTTTTCCAACAGCAATTATAATCGTCAAAGGAACAAGTTTTCAGTTATTTACTCTGTGAAAACATGGGCTTTATACAAATACAGAGATCGG